>NW_027145261.1:0-25272 GCF_026170545.1 Melanerpes formicivorus | reverse complement strand
GATATATCAAGTTGGCTCTGTGGTGCGTTGCTCATCTGAAGCCAGAACCGAGCCAGCTGCAGTGCAATGTGATGGACAGGGGTCCTGCATGCATGGGAAAGGCTCCTCATCCCTTGGGGTGGTCAAGAAATGTGTGGCCATGGCACTTTGGGGCATGGTTTAGAGGCCATGGTGCTGGTGGGTTGATGGTTGGACTCAGTGATCTTAAAGTTCTCTTCTAACTGAGGCAACATATTGATTGTAAAGAGAAAGGCAAGGAGGCTGGGGAGGGGTCTGGAGCACAGCCCTGTGAGGAGAGGCTGAGGGAGCTGGGGTTGCTTAGCCTGGAGAAGAGGAGGCTCAGGGGAGACCTTCTTGCTCTCTCCAGCTCCCTGAAGGGAGGTTGGAGCCAGGTGGGGGTTGGTCTCTTCTCCCAGGCAAGCAGCAGCAGAACAAGAGGACACAGTCTCAAGCTGTGCCAGGCAAGGTTTAGGCTCAAAGTGAGGAGAAAGTTCTTCCCTGAGAGAGTTGTTAGCCATTGGGATGTGCTGCCCAGGGAGGTGGTGGAGTCCCCATCCCTGGAGGTGTTCAAGAGGGGATTGGATGTGGCACTTGGAGCCATGGTTTAGTCATGAGGTCTGTGGTGACAGGCTGGACTTGATGATCTTTGAGGCCTCTTCCAACCTTGGTGATTCTGTAAGAGGCCATGCTTGCTTTGGTGCACCATCAATCCATGTCTCTGACAAAACTTCAGTGCTTTTCGTGAGGCCAAGTTGTTCACTCAGCTCTCTTGGGCAAATGATAGCCTACAAGAGTTGTGTTTCATACAGTCATAGGTTAACAGAATGGTTTGGGTTGGAAGGGACCTCAAAGATCAGCCAGTTCCAACCCCCTGCCATAGGCAGGGACACCTCCCCCCAGCCCAGGTTGCTCAAGGCCTCATCCAGCCTGACCTTGAACACCTCCAGGGAGGAATCATCCACAGCCTGCATGGACAGCCTGCTCCAGTGTCTCCCCAGCCTCACTCTAAACAATTTCTTCACAGTATCACAGAATCACCAAGGTTGGAAGAGACCTCAAAGATCCTCAAGTCTAACCTGGCACCACAGACCCCATGACTAAACCATGGCACTAAGTGCCACATCCAAGCCCCTCTTCAACACCTCCAGGGATGGGGACTCCACCACCTCCCTGGGCAGCACATTCCAATGGCCAATCTCTCTTTCTGGAAAGGACTTCTTCCTAACATCCAGCCTGAACCTCCCCTGGCACAGCTTGAGACTGTGTCCTCTTGTTCTGGTGCTGCTTGCCTGGGAGAAGAGACCAAGCCCCTCCTGGCTCCAACCTCCCTTCAGGGAGTTGGAGAGAGCAAGAAGGTCTCCCCTGAGCCTCCTCTTCTCCAGGCTAAGCAACCCCAGCTCCCTCAGCCTCTCCTCATTTCAGCTAGGGGAGCTTCCTCCTCTCCAGTCTCAATCTCCTCTCTCCCAGCTCAAAGCCATTGTTCCTCCTCCTGGCACTCCCAGCCCTTGTCCAAAGTCCCTCCCCAGCTCTCCTGGAGCCCCTTCAGGTACTGGAAGGCTGCTCTGAGATCTCCCTGGAGCCTTCTCTTCTCCAGGTTGAACACCCCCCTGCTCTCCCAGCCTGTCCCCACAGGGGAGGATCTCCAACCCTCTTCACAGAAGTGACAAAGAGAGTGCAGTAAAGGCAAAATCAATGTAAACAGAGAGACCATTTCCAAGCAGGATGTGTTAGCAAACCCTCCTAGAGGCACCAGCAGCTCTGGTAGCCCCAGAAATGTGTTTTCCCACCATCAGCCAGTAGTTAATTAACACCCAGAAACTGCCTGCCAGAATCTAAATGGGATCTTTAAGGCATCTAATTAGGAAGTGTGGCTGAGATGGATTGGAAGTGGTTCTCCTGCCCTGGCCACCCACTTATTTCCCTCCCACAGCTGCAAAAGCTTTCCCTCCTGGGCAGCTTGTCCGAGCTTTGGGGCAAGCTGCAGAGCTCCAACTCCCTTTCAGAGTGGCTCTGCTTCATTCCTTCTCCTCTTGCTTTCAATTACAGCCCCTTCCCCCCAGGAAAGGGAAGAAGAGAGAGCCTGAGAGCTGTGGCTGAGAGAAGGAAGCAGAAAGCAGGTAGGGGGAAAAAAGAAAGGAAAGGAAAAAAAGAAGTTACTCCCAGAAAGAAAGGGGAAAAAAAAGGCTGTAGGAATAATTGCTACAACTGCACAGCCCTTGGTATGAATTCTTGTCAGAGCTGTCCTCACTCTCCTTGCTAATTTCTGCCCAGCTTCACTTTTGCCATCTATGTTCTCAACAGCCTTTGCAGCAGCTAAGCTTTTTTCTCCTTTGATCTTCTCACAGAACACAGAATCATCAAGCAGGTTGGAAAAGAACTTTGAGATCACCAAGTCCAACCTAGCACCCAGCATCATCTAACCAACTAAACCAGAACCCAGAATTAACCAGGTTGGAAAAGACCTTTGAGGTCACCAAGTCCAACCTAGCACCCAGCATCATCTAACCAACTAAACCAGAACCCAGAATTAAGCAAGTTGGAAAAGACCTTTGAGATCACCAAGTCCAACCTAGCACCCAGCACCATCTGATCATCAAAACCAGAACACAGAATTAACCAGGTTGGAAAAGACCTCAGAGATCACCAAGCCCAACCTGTCACCCAGCACCATCTGATCATCAAAACCAGAACACAGAATTAACCAGGTTGGAAAAGACCTTTGAGATCACCAAGCCCAACCTATCACCCAACACCATCTGATCAACTAAACCAGAATACAGAATCACCCAGGTTGGAAGAGACCTTTAAGATCACCAAGTCCAACCTCTCACCCAACACCATCTGATCAACAAACCAGAATACAGAATTAACCAGGTTGGAAAAGACCTTTAAGATCACCAAGTCCAACCTAGCACCCAGCATCATCTGACCAACTAAACCAGAATACAGAATCAACCAAGTTGGAAAAGACCTTTGAGATCACCAAGCCCAACCTATCACCCAGCATCATCTACAGAATACAGAATAAACCAGCTTGGAAAATACCTCAGAGATCATCCAGTCCAACCTATCACCCAACACCATCTGATCAACCTAACCATAGCACCAAGTGCCTCATCCAGGCTCTTCCTAAACACCTCTAAGGATGGGGACTCCACCACCTCCCTGGGCAGCACATTCCAAGGCCAATCTCTCTTGCTGGGCAGAATTTCTTCCTCACCTCCAGCCTATCTCTCTGCAGAGAAAGGCTCCTGTGCATTTCAATTCCCAGCCTCCCTGTCCCTAATCTGCTTGCCTTCAGTTGATATCTTCCATCAGAGAGGCTCTGCCTGTGCCCCAGACAGCAGCAGAGGGCATGATCCACACGTGGAAGATTTCTTCTGCTTAGGTCTTCCCTCAAAGCAGTGGCAAGTGTGTGCTGGGTTGGAATTACACACACACACCCCCAAGTGATTTGGAGAACTACCTGCCAAACCCAAACTGCCAGAGCAGCTCAGCTGGAGAGCAAAGGAATCATAGAATCATCATAGAATCAATAAGGTTGGAAGAGACCTCAGAGATCATCAAGTCCAACCTATTACCTCTGACCTAACACCTCCTGACAACTAAACCATGGCACCAAGTGCCACATCCAATCCTCTCCTGAACACCTCCAGGGATGGGGACTCCACCACCTCCCTGGGCAGCACATCCCAATGGCCAATGACTCTCTCTGGGAACAACTTCCTGCTCACCTCCAGCCTAAACCTCTCCTGGCACAGCCTTGAGACTGTGTCTTCTTGTTCTGGTGCTGCTTGCCTGGCAGAAGAGCCCAACCCCCACCTGGCTCCAACCTCCCTTCAGGGAGTTGCAGAGAGCAAGAAGGTCTCCCTGAGCCTCCTCTTCTCCAGGCTAAACAACCCCAGCTCCCTCAGCCTCTCCTCACAGGGCTGTGCTCCAGACCCCTCCCCAGCCTCCTTGCCCTTCTCTGGACACCTTCAAGTCTCTCAATGTTCTTCTTGAGCTGAGGAGCCCAGAACTGGACACAGGACTCCAGGTGTGGCCTCAGCAGTGCTGAGCACAGGGCACAAGGACTTCCCTGCTCCTGCTGGCCACACTCTGTCTGACCCAGGCCAGGATGCCCTTGGCAGAGGTCCTTCAAAATGCATTTTTATTAAGCAACATGGCCCTGGAAAAAAGTCAGTCCTGGGCTGGCCATGGCTGCCTGGCAGCTCCCTGAACAAGGGTTAAGCTTTGATGCTCTGCTAAAGACTGGGAGAGATTTGCTGGCATTTGCAGTGGAAGGAGAGGAGAAGGCATCAATTTGTCTGCAGAGCCTCATCAAATCCCACTAAAAATCCATCTTGCCAGGGCTGCTTTCTCTCAGAGTGGCTAAAATCAAATCTGAAGGGAAAAGTGTACCCAGAGGGCAAGCAGACCTCTCCCAACATTATCTCACAGCCTCCAGGGGTGGACATCTCACAGATTTCTTGATTCATCACTGGCATCTTTCTCTTTCAGAGGCCAGGGAGGACTTTTTAGCTGGCAAGGGGGTTGGACTTGAGCTTTGAAGGTTCCTTCCAGCCTCTAACATCCAGTCATCTGTGATGCTGTGATGCTGTCACTCCAAAGTATTGTCAAAAGTCCCTCCCCAGCTCTCCAGGAGCCCTTCAAGTACTGGAAGGCTGCTCTAAGGTCTCCCTGGAGCCTTCTCTTCTCCAGGCTGAGCAGCCCTAACTCTTCCAGCCTGTCTCCATAGGGGAGGTTCTCCAGCCCTCTGATTATCTTTGTAGCTTCCCCTGGACCTACTCCAACAGTTCCAGGTCCTTCTTGTGTTGGATGCCTCAGAGATGGATGAAGTGCTGCAGGTGAGGTCTCACCAGAGCAGAGCAGAGGGGCAGGCAGCAAGGGACCTGAGGGTAGTGGTGGACAGCAGTTCTGAACAAGAGCCAGCAGTGTGCACAGGGGTCCAAGAAGGCCAAGGGCATCCTGGCCTGGGTCAGGAAGAGTGTGGCCAGCAGGAGCAGGGAAAGTCCTTGTGCCCTGTGCTCAGCACTGCTGAGGCCACCCCTGGAGTCCTGTGTCCCAGTTCTGGTCTCCCTCAGGTCAAGAAGGAGATTGAGAGACTTGAAGGTGTCCAGAGAAGGGCAAGGAGGCTGGGGGAGGGGTCTGGAGCACAGCCCTGTGAGGAGAGGCTGAGGGAGCTGGGGTTGCTTAGCCTGGAGAAGAGGAGGCTCAGGGGAGACCTTCTTGCTCTCTGCAACTGCCTGAAGGGAGGCTGTAGCCAGGTGGGGGTTGGTCTCTTCTTCCAGGCACCCAGCCCCAGAACAAGAGGACACAGTCTCAAGCTGTGCCAGGGGGGTTTAGGTTGGATGGTAGGAAGAAATTCCTCAGAGAGAGAGTGATTGGCCGTTGGGATGTGCTGCCCAGGGAGGTGGTGGAGTCCCCATCCCTGGAGGTGTTTAGGAAGAGCCTGGATGAGGCACTTGGTGCCAAGGTTTAGTTGATCAGATGGTGATGGTTTGATAAGTTGTTCTCAATGATCTCTGAGGTCTTCTCCAACCTGGGTTAATTCTATTCTATTCTATTCTAGTCTAGTCTAGTCTAGTCTAGTCTAGTCTAGTCCAGTCTATTCTAGTCTAGTCTAGTCTAGTCTAGTCTAGTCTAGCCTAGCCTAGCCTAGCCTATCCCATCCTACTCTACCCAACCTATCCTATCCCATCCTATCCTATCCTATCCTATCCTATCCTATCCTATCCTATCCTATCCTATCCTATCCTATCCTATCCTATCCTATCCTATCCTATCCTATCCTATCCTATCCTATCCTCATTTCTTCCTGGTTTCTCACTGCCTCTTCCTCATTTCTGACCAGACTGAGCCTCCTCAGAGTGCTCTTCAGAGCCTTCTTCAGCACCACTGTGGGAAGCCCTCGCTTCAGACCAGCAGGGAAGGGAGGAGGGAGAACTGATGAGCACTGGAGAAAGGCAGCTCCCTGTGGAGGGCCCCTGCAGCAGGGTTAGCCGAGGCAGCTGAAATGCCAGCTGCCCTGCATGCAGAGCCAGCCCAAAATAGAAGGCTCTGGAGAGCTGCCCCCTAGGCTGCCACAGCTCTTTAGGAGGAGGCTCTGCAGAAGCCTTGGTGAACCCAGGAGTTCACCTCACTGCTGTGCTCCAGCACTGTGGCCTTGCCCCTGACCCACCAAAGCAGTGCAGCTGGAGCTCCCCTTCCCACAGCAGTGCTCCAGCACAGGGCTTGACACGAGTCAGGAGACAACCAGGGCCAGGCTCTTCCAAGCCTCCCTCTCTCTCATTGCTTTCCCCCCCCACATCAGCACTGAGCCTTGGCACCTGAAAACATCCTGCTCTGGGTGCTCTGTGCATTGAAACCTGGGCTGCTGCCTTTCTGGCTGATTTCCAAGCTCAGCTTCAGCTCCTGTTGCACAAAACCTGTGTGCTCAAGTGCCTCTGCAGCAGCAGAACAGATGAGCTCCCAAGCCCGTGTAAGACACAAACCCCCACAGGCTCCACAGAGCTTCAGCAGGGTTTTTAACTCTTTCCTAAAGGTCCAGAGGAGCTCCTAAAGCTGCCTGAGCTTTTGCACACCATGTTCATAGACCCACAGAAGGGTTTTGGGCTGGAAAGGACCTTAAAGAGCATCAGGGGCAGGGGACACCTCCCCACCAGCCCAGGTTGCTCGAAGCCTCATCCAGCCTGGCCTTGAACACCTCCAGGGAGGGGGACAGCCACAGCCTCCCTGGGCAACCTGTGCCAGAGTCTCTCCACCCTCACTGGAAAGAATTTCTTCCTCATCTCCAGTCTCAATCTCCTCTCTTCCAGCCTAAAAGCCATTGCCTGTCATTCTGGAACTGCCAGCCCTTGTCAAAAGTCCCTCCCCAGCTTTCTTGTAGCCCCTTCATGGACTGGAACGCTGCTCTCTCTCAAGCCTTCACTTCTCCAGCCACAACTCCCTCAGCCTGGCCCCACAGGGGAGGTTCTCAGCCCTCTGATCATCTTTGTGCCCTCCTCTGGGCCCTCTCCATCAGCTCCAGGTCGTTCTTGTGCTGTGGGCCCAGAGCTGGAGGCGGTGCTGCAGGTGGGGGCTGAGCAGAGCAGAGCAGAGGGGCAGAATCCCCTCCCTGTGCTGCTGCTCTCCCTGCTCTGGCTGCAGCCCAGCACACAGCTGCCTGCTGGGCTCGCCAGGGACCATTGCTGGCTCATGCTGGGTTTTAAAGCAGAGGGCATTCTCCTCACACAGAGCCCCTCTGGCTGCCCTGCCACAGCACCTTCCCAGCTGCCACCTCCCTGAAAAGCAGGCATCCCAAAAGCTGCAGCTGCTGGCTGCTGGCTGAGCTGTTTCCAGGCAGCTGTGCTCAGCCTATTGCTTCCCCTTGCAGCCAAGGGAGGCTGGCAAAGGTGTTTGGAGTTCCCCAGCCACACTGGATGTATCTGTGCTAGATTTGGAGCTGATTGTAATGGGCATGAGGGAATTTGCATAGGAGCAAGGCTGGTCTGCAGTGAGGAATGATTGCTTCTGCTCTTTGGGGTAAGGGTTTGAGGAACAGCCATTTGGGTTGGGAGGGTTTCTTTTGTGTGTGTCAAAGAGATGCATTCAATGCCAGTCAGAAACTGGCTACAAATAAGAAACGAGGCAAGTGTCAGCTGAGAGGGAATTATCTCAGGGGAAACACACTGGCCACGTGTGCTTTGGCCTATTTTGTCTCTGGCAGCAGGATATCAGACACCCTGCTCCAAGCCCCAAGCATCTCCCTGCCCCTGGAAGCCAAGTCAAGCCTAATCTCAGCCTGTGGGCTCAGCTTCTCTGCAGATCTTGTTCCCAGACTTAGCAAAGCACAGCACAACACAGGCTCAGTGTCCAAGGCAAGCTGGCCCCAAGGAACCTTTGATGCTTAGGGACAGAAGGGGAAAGGGCTTGCAGAGCAGCACTGGGAACAAGGACAGAGCAGGGCAGGGCAGTTCTGAGCACTGGGTCAGAGAGTGGTTTGGGTTGGAAGGAACCTGTGCTCAGCACTGGTTAGGCCATACCCTGAGTCCTGTGTCCAGTTCTGGGCTCCTCAGGTCAAGAAGGACTTTGAGAGACTTGAAGGTGTCCAGAGAAGGGCAAGGAGGCTGGGGAGGGGTCTGGAGCACAGCCCTGTGAGGAGAGGCTGAGGGAGCTGGGGTTGCTTAGCCTGGAGAAGAGGAGGCTCAGGGGAGACCTTCTTGCTCTCTCCAACTGCCTGCAGGGAGGTTGGAGCCAGCTGGGGGGTTAGGCTCTTCTGCCAGGCAGCCAGCACCAGAACAAGAGGACAGAATCTCAAGCTGTGCCAGGGGAGGTTTAGGCTGGAGGTGAGGAGAAAGTTCTTCCCAGCAAGTGGAATTGCCCATTGGAATGTGCTGCCCAGGGAGGTGGTGGAGTCCCCATCCCTGGAGGTGTTCAAGAGGGGATTGGATGTGGCACTTGGTGCCATGGTTTAATTATCAGCAGGTGTTAGGTATTAGGGAGTAGATAGAATAGAATAGAATAGAATAGAATAGAATAGAATAGAATAGAATAGAATAGAATAGAATAGAATAGAATATGAATAGAACAATTAAATCAGTGCTGAGCACAGGGCACAAGGACTTCCCTGCTCCTGCTGGCCACACTCTGCCTGATGCAGGCCAGGATGCCCTTGGCCTTCATGTTCCCCTGGGGCACACTGCTGGCTCCTGTTCAGGCAGCTGTCAATCAGCACCCCCAGGTCCCTCTCTGTTTGGCAGCTCTCAGCCACTCTGCCCCCAGCCTGTAGCTCTGCCTGGGGTTGGTGTGGCCAAAGTGCAGCCCCTGGCACTTGGACTTGTTGAATGCCATCCTGTTGGCCTCTGCCCATCTGTCCAGCCTGGCAAGGTCCCTCTGCAGAGCTCTGCTGCCCTCTATCAGCTCAACTCCTGCCCCCAGCTTGCTGTCATCTGCAGATTTACTGATGCCTGGCTCCATCCCCTGACTCATTCAGTTCTGCTGAGCCCCTCCAAGATCCTCACATAACAGGAACCCAACAAATGCAAAGCACTGTTACCAAACATTGTCCTTTTGTCTTACAACTTAATGAATCTGTGATGTTTCCTTAATGAGAAGTGTTATTAGCTAGTGAAGGCAGCACCCTGCCTCAACCAGCTTCCCAACTGCTCACCCAGCAAAGGCACAGTGATAGCAGAGATGTCTTTGGGGGTTGAAGAGGGGAACAGCAAACAAGCAGGCAGCCACATATGTTTCCTTGCCTTTAATATCTGCTCTCTGGGTGTGAATAAACATTTCACATCACACCTTTTGCTGGCTGCCACAACAAGCTTTCAAAGAGAGAGCTCCTTCCTTGCCAGGATGAGGAGAAGCTGCTCTCCTCTGGGAGAGGAGGGAGATGAAAGACAGCTTCAGGAGTGGAGCTCCAGCCTGGCCCCCAGACCCTTTGAACTGTCAGGATTAATATGTCATTCAATAATTAACTCCATGGTGCATGAGAGAAAGGGCTGCAGGCTGGGGACAGGGTGGCTGAGAGCAGCCAGGCAGAAGGGACCTGGGGGTGCTGGTTGACAGCAGCTGAACATGAGCCTGCAGTGTGCACAGGTGGCCAAGAAGGCCAAGGGCATCCTGGCATGCAGCAGGCAGAGTGTGGCCAGCAGGAGCAGGGAAGTCCTTGTGCCCTGTGCTCAGCACTGCTTAGGCCACCCCTGGAGTCCTGTGTCCAGTTCTGGGCTCCTCAGGTCAAGAAGGAGATTGAGAGACTTGAAGGTGTGCAGAGAAGGGCAAGGAGGCTGGGGAGGGGTCTGGAGCACAGCCCTGTGAGAAGAGGCTGAGGGAGCTGGGGTTGCTTAGCCTGGAGAAGAGGAGGCTCAGGGGAGACCTTCTTGCTCTCTCCAACTCCCTGAAGGGAGGTTGGAGCCAGGCGGAGGGTTGGTCTCTTCTCCCAGGCACCCAGCACCAGAACAAGAGGACACAGTCTCAAGCTATGCTAGGGGAAGTTTAGTCTGGAGAGGAGGAGAAAGTTCTTCCCATCAAGAGGAATTGGCCATTGGGATGTGCTGCCCAGGGAGGTGGTGGAGTCCCCATCACTGGAGGTTTTCAGGAGGGGATTGGATGTGGCACTTGGTGCCATGGTCTAGTCATGGGGTCTGTGTTGATAGGTTGGACTCGATGATCCTCGAAGTCCTTTCCAACCTTGGTTATACTGTGAGACTGTGAGACTGAGATCCTACCCCCCCCCCCCCCCCCCCCCCCCCCCCCCCCCCTCCCCCCCCCCCCCAAAGCTAGATGCCAACAGCCCTGCCCTTGTTCTTCTCCCTTCACTTTGTGCTCTTCTCTCTCCTCATCAATTCCAGCCACCGTGAAGGCAGATCAAGGCATGGCTGACCTATGGATTTGCCACTAATTGGTCTGCTGCCCTTTCATCTTTCAGGCCTCCCAAGCTGGTTGAAGCAGTTTGGTTTCAGCTGGCCTGTCACATTCTGCCACCTCCCTTGGGATTATCCTGGAGTCTAATAGGATATAATTCCCCCAGGGTGTAAACCCCTCTGGGCTGTATTTAATCCCACTAGGTTTATTCAGCCTTTACTCCATCCCCCTTAAGCCCCTTCCTATCTTGGTAGCCACAGCCTGGTCTTGCAGGGGCTGGAAGTGGAAGGCTCAAGTTTTAGACTCAATCCCCAGGGTCTTGCTCCTCAGATCTTTAAGAATTTGGGATCAGGCACTGAATAGAAGCAGAACTCTGTGGGCAGCAGGTTGGGGAGAGGTTTCCCCTGCCCCCTCTGCTCTGCCCTGTGAGAACACATCTGGAGTATTGTGTCCAGCTCTGGGCTCCCCAGTTCAAGGGGGACAGGGAACTGCTGGAGGGTGTCCAATGGAGGCTATGAGGACGATGAAAGGAGAGGAACATTGTGTGATGAGGAAAGGCTGAGGGCCCTGGGGCTGTTTAGTCTGGAGAAGAGAAGGCTGAGAGGAGATCTTATTGATGGTTTATAAATGCCTGAAGGGTAGGCAGCAAGCAGCAGAGGCCAGGCTCCTGTCAGTGGTGACCTGTGATAGCACAAGGAGCAGTGGGCACAAACTGGAACCCAGGGAGCTCCACCTCAACATGAGGAGAAACTTCTTTGGTGTGAGGGTGCTGGAGGCCTGGAGCAGGCTGCCCAGAGAGGTTGTGGAGTCTCCTTCTGTGGAGACTTTCAAGCCCCCACCTGGATGTGTTCCTGTGTGCCCTGCCCTGGCTGACCCTGCTTTGGCGGGGGGGGGGGTTGGACTGGATGATTTCCAGAGGTCCCTTCCACTCCCTAACATTCTGTGGTTCCTTCAGCTATCCCCCAGACAACTCTCTGACCTGATCTCTTACAAGCCTAGGGCCAGCTCTGAGCTCAGGACCTGATCTCTTACAAGCCTAGGGCCAGCTCTGAGCTCAGGCAACTGTGATTTCAGCTGAATTTAGAGTAAGGCTTGGTCTTCCAGCCTGTTGCAGGTTTGGTGAGTGGGGAGAGGACTATTAAAGCTTAAAAAACAGGATTCAAAGTGTGGCCTAAGCAGTGCTGAGCACAGGGCACAAGGACTTCCCTGCTTCCTTGTCCCCTAGGTCACAACTGCCTCCATATTGCTCTGGGACACGAGCCAGAGCACCAGAGAGAGTGAACCAGTCAACCAGTCCAACACCAACCCAACACCACCACATCTCCCTCAGTGTCTTCCAGCCTGTGGCAGCTTTGGTGAGTGGGGAGAGAGCCATTAAAGATCCAAAACCAAAGGTGAAAGCTCCGAGCTTAGGTGTCTGGCCAAAAGCCTTCTGCTAGAAGGGGAACATTTCTAAATCCCAGATTTAATACAGAGTCATGGAACTGTTTTGGTTGAAAAGCCCTCCAGGATCATCCACTCCATCCAGCAACCCAAAACTCCTTTTCCTCCCTTCCCTTTTAGACCAATTGTTTTCCTTCTTCAGCTCTACTACTTACTGATGACCTAAATATGTCACAGCCTCTCCCTCATTCTAAGTGACCAGGGCAAAACTTGGCTCCCCCAGAGCAAAAGGCCTTAGCCAGAGGGTGAGGGTCAAGAAGATTCAGATGAAACTGAGCTGCCAGACTGGCAACTGGCAACTGCTCCAAGCTGGGGACAGGCAAATGGAACATCATTGAGTTTGGAAAAGGCCTCTGAGATCATCCAAAACAACATCAGTCCAGCATCACCATGGCCACCAAACCCTGGGCCCCAAGTGCCATGGCCACAGGTTTCTTGAACACCTCCAGGCATGGGGACTCCACCACCTCCCTGGGCAGCCTGTGCCAATCCCTGACCACTCTTGCAGCACAGAAATTGTTCCTCATCTCCAACCTGAACCTTCCCCTGGCACAATTTCAGGCCATTTCCTCTCCTTGTATCACCTGAGACTAAGGAGAAGAGCCCAACCTCCACCTCACTGCAACCTCCTTGCAGGAAGCTGTAGAGAGCAGTGAGGTCTCCTTTCTCTTGCAGCAAAGAATTTGTTCCTAATCTCCAACCTAAACCTCCCCTGGTGCTACTTCAGTCCATAAACAAGAGTGGTAATGAAGTCACTTAAGAGAATCAATTTCCATCCTTGCAATTTGTGTGCCAGTGACCAGCTCTTCCTCATGTGCCAGTGACCAGGCTCTTCCCTCAGCCCTTGGTGAGATAACCTCCACTTAACCCCCAGGAAGATTAGGATTATGTGATCCAGGCAGGGCTCTTTCAGCCAGGTTGCTGCTTTATTATACAAAAGGTTGTAAGGGGAGGAAATGAAAGAGAGGGGAGGGGGGGAAAAAAGGAGGGGGGAGGGAATAAAAGAGAGGGGGAAATATAAAAGGGGGAAAAAAGAAAAGAAAGGGGGGAAAAAAGAAAAGAGAGGGGGGAAAAAAAGAGAGGAAAAAGAAAAGAGAGGGGGAAAAATTAAAGAGGGAGAAAATAAAAGAGAGGGGAAAATAAAAGAGAGGGAAAAGACAAGGAGGGGGAAATGAAAGAGAGGGAAAATAAGAGGGGGGATAAAGGAGAGGGGAAAATAAAAGAGGGGAAAAGAGGGGAAAATGTAGAAGGGGGAATAAAAGAGAGGAGAAAAATAATAGAGGGGAAAAGTACAAGAGGGAGGGAAAATGAAAGAGAGGGGAAATAAAAGAGGGGGGGGAATAAAAGAGAGGGGAGGGGGGAAAGGGGAGAAATAAAAGAGAGGGGAAAATAAGAGAGGGGGAAATAAGAGAGGGGGGGGAAATGAAAGAGAGGGAAAATAAAAGGGGGGAATAAAAGAGAGGGGGGGGAAGGGGAAAAAATAAAAGAGAGGGGAAAAATAAGAGAGGGGAAATAAAAGAGAGGGGGGAATGAAAGAGAGGGAAAATAAAAGGGGGGGAAATAAAAGAGAAGGGAGGGGGGAAAAGGGGGGGAATAAAAGAGGGGAAATAAGAGAGGGGGGAAATGAAAGAGGAAAATAAAGGGGGGGAATAAAAGAGAGGGGGAAAATAAAAGAGGGGAAAAGGGGAAAATGTAGAAGAGAGGGGGAGGAATAAAAGAGGGGGGAAAATAAAAGAGGGGGGAAAATACAAGAGAGGGGAAAAATACAAGAGGGGGGAAATGAAAGAGAGGGAAAATAAAAGGGGAGGGAAATAAAAGAGAGGGGAGGGGGGAAAAGGGGGGGGAATAAAAGAGAGGGGAAAATAAGAGGGGGGTAAATATAAGAGAGGGGAAAAATGAAAGAGGGTGAAAATACAAGAGGGGGGAAAATGAAAGAGAGGGAAAATAAAGGGGGGAATAAAAGAGAGGGGGAAATAAAAGAGGGGAAAATAGGGGAAAATATAGAAGAGTGGGGGGAATAAAAGAGGGAAAAATAAAAGAGGGGAAAAATGAAAGAGAGGGAAAATAAAAGGGGGAATAAAAGAGAGGGGGGAAATAAAAGAGAGGGGGGAAGTAAGGGAGGGGGGAAAAATAAGAGAGGGGGAAAATAAAAGAGAGGGGGAAATAAAGAGGGGGGAATAAAAGAGAGGGAAAAATGAAGGAGAGGGGGAAAATAAAAGAGGGGGAAAATAAAAGAGGGGGGAAATACAGAGGAGAGGGGAAAATTAATAGAGATGGGAAAATAAAAGAGAGGGGGAAATAAAAGAGAGGGAAAATAAAAGAGGGGGAAAGTAAAAGGGAGAGAAAAAAATTAAAGAAAAGGGAAAAAATAAAAGAGAAGGGAAAAAATAAAAGAGAGGGGGGGAAAAAGAAGGGAAAAAATAAAAGAGGGGGAAAAAAGAGGGGGGAAAATAAAAGAGAGAGTGAAACATAAAAGGTGGGGGAAAGAGAGAGGGGAAATAAAAGAGAGGGGAAAAGAAATAAAAGAGAGGGGGATAGTAAAATAGGTGGAAATTAAGAGAGGGGAAAAATTTAAAGAGGGGAAAATTAAAGAGGGGGGGGAAGGAAAGGGGAAAAATCAAAGAGAGGGGAAATAAAAGAGAGAGGAAAACATAAAAGAGAGGGAAAAATATAAGAGAGAGGGGGGACAAAAAGGAGATCTAATCTAGTGCCATCTGTTCAGGATGAGGCGAGAAGACCTCTGCCAGCATCTTCTGTTCCTCCCTGACCACTGGGTTCACACTGCTCTCCATTCCCACTTAATTCCACTCTCTCCCATTTGCTGCTGCAGCCCTGGAACTGGCACGGGAGAGGGGCTGCAGAGAAATGCTCTGCACTCTTCAGCAGATGGCAGAGCCTTGGCCAGCAGGAGGCAAGCTGTGGCGAGCGCGGAACGGATGCTCTCTGCCTGCTTTCCAGCAGTTGCCTGCTGAGAGGATCAGGCATTGCAGGCTGTCTGGGAAAGTGGAGCTCTCACTGCTGGGAAGGCTGTGGTCCAGTGTGATCTCGAAACAGCTTCTCAGGTTGTGTGGGGAAGCACAGGAGTCATGGGATCATGGAACTGTTTGGGTTGGAAAAGGCCTCTAAGAGCATCCAGTCCAATCAACCCCACTGTGGTCATCAAACCAGATCTCCAAGTGCCATGGACACAGGTTTCTGAAACACCTCCAGGGATGGGGACTCCACCACCTCCCTGGGCAGCACATTCCAATAGCAAATTACTCTTGCTGGGAAGAACTTTCTCCTCACTTCCAGACTAAACTTCCCCTGGCACAGCTTGAGACTGTGTCCTCTTGTTCTGGTGCTGGGTGCCTGGGAGAAGAGACCAACCCCCACCTGGCTACAACCTCCCTTCAGGCAGTTGGAGAGAGCAAGAAGGTCTCCCCTGAGCCTCCTCTTCTCCAGGCTAAGCAACCCCAGCTCCCTCAGCCTCTCCTCACAGGGCTGTGCTCCAGACCCCTCCCCAGCCTCCTTGCCCTTCTCTGGACACCTTCAAGTCTCTCAATCTCCTTCTTGACCTGAGGAGCCCAGAACTGGACACAGGACTCAAGGGGTGGCCTCAGCAGTGCTGAGCATAGGGCACAAGGACTTCCCTGCTCCTGCTGGCCACACTCTGTCTGACCCAGGCCAGGATGCCCTTGGCCTTCTTGGCCAGCTGGGCACACTGCTGGCTGATGTGTGGCACAGCATTCACCTCAGCTGGGAGCAATCACATGGCCCATTCTATTCCCTTCCCTTCCCTTCCCTTCCCTTCCCTTCCCTTCCCTTCCCTTCCCTTCCCTTCCCTTCCCTTCCCTTCCCTTCCCTTCCCTTCCCTTCCCTTCCCTGCCATGCCATCCCATCCCATCCCATCCTATCCTATCCTATCCTATCCTATCCTATCCTATCCTATCCTATCCTATCCTATCCTATCCTATCCTATCCTATCCTAATGGGCTGTTAATTGGCTGGGGCTGACAGGCAGTTGAGGTTCTCCCTGCTTCAGGCTCTGGAGCCCACCAGGACCTGCCTGCCCGTGCAGGCAGTGACATCGGCTGAGGTCTTCATGTGGGCTGCCTGGAATGAGCTTCATTAATGTTTTCCTTGCTCTAATCCATCATCCCTCCAACAATGCATTCCTGACAGTTAATTAGACTCCACAGAGTGGAATCAGCAGTGGTGTGTTTGGAATTGCAATCCAGTCCTGGGGAGCAGAGCGGAGGAGGCCTGTCACCAGCCAGAGCTCTTGGACATCTTGAGTGGTTTTCATTCCAAGAGCTTGGTGAGCTCTGCTCAGCAGACAGCCCTGCAGCAGCTTGGTGGATAGCTTCATCCCAAAGAGGAGGCAGGAAAGCTGAGGCCACCTGCTCAGCAGGAACCCCCCCAAACCAATAAGCAAAAGGCATCCATGCAGTGTCTCTGAGGAAAGATGGAGCCCAGGTGCCACCAACCAGGCTCAGGACGGGAGGGATGATATCCAGCTCCAGCTGATGGCTGTGGCAAGGTTCCTGCTGATTTCAGCTTGACATGAGAAGGCATTTGCACAGAGCAGGCTGCAAGGGAGCTGCAAAGAGGTGACCTGCTTCACCTGCTTGCCTGGCATGCTCACCATGTGGACAGGGGCTGATGTGTGCTGCACCAGGAGAGGCTTTCTAAGCACAGCTGTGATTACTGTAGAAGCACAGAATGGTTTGGGGGTGGACCTTGAAGATCAAAATGATCACACTGAATAACACTGATGAGAATCCTGGAATAACAGAAGAGTTTGGGTTGGAAGGAACCACAAAGATCATAGAATCATACAATCATAGAATCAATAAGGTTGGAAAAGACCTCAGAGATCATCAAGTCCAACCTGTCACCCAACACCTCCTGACTAACTAAACCATGGCTCCAAGTGGCACATCCAAGCCCCTCTTGAACACCTCCAGGGATGGGGACTCTACCACCTCCCTGGGCAGCACATTCCAATGGCCAATTCCCCTTGCTGGGAGGAACTTTCTCCTCACCTCCAGCCTGAACTTCCCCTGGCACAGCTTGAGACTGTGTCCTCTTGTTTTTTGGTGCTGCTTGCCTGGGAGAAGGTCATCCAGTGCCAAACCCCCTGCCATGGGCAGGGACACCTCCCACCAGCCCAGGTTGCTCAAGGCCTCATCCAGCCTGGCTTTGAACAGCTCCAGGGAGGGGAAATCCACAACCTCCCTGGAGCAAACTGTTCCAGGGTCTCCTCACCCTCACTCTCAAGAATTTACTCCTAATTTCCACTCTTAATCTCCTCTCTTCCAGCTCAAAGCCATTCCCACTCATCCTGTCACTGCACACCCTTGTCAGAAGTCCCTCCCCAGCTCTCCTGTATCCCCTTCAGGTCCTGGAAGGCTGCTCTCAGGCTACAAGAAGCCTACAATGAGCTTGGATTCACAGTATTAGGGAGCTGGCTGGGTTAGGAAATCCTAAGCCAAGAGAGCTCCTGTGGATGCAACGTTAAAAAGGAGGACAGAAGTGGCTCTGAGATGGATGGTGTGAGGCAGAGGTTCTTCCAGAAGTACTTTGCCTGCAAGTGCTCAGGTGCCTGCCTGCTTCAGATGTGCAACAGTGCTGCTACCTTGAGGCCCCTGAGCACAAGCACACTGCTTTGAGAGTGACAGGCAGAGTGTCAAGTTTAAACAGATCTAGACCTCTCCCCATCTGGCATCCTTTCCCTCTGTCTTCTCAGTCCTAACTGCTTTTTAATTTACTGATCATCTAGGCAGCATTTGAAAGCTGTCCCAGGCCTCTCTGGATGCAAATGATCAGTTGAACAGGGCTGCTGGAAAGCTGCTGCAGCCATCTGGAAGTGTCCTCATCTCCAGGCACTAGAAGGAGAGGCAGTGCCTTCCCCTTCTTACTCACACAGCAGTCTCTTGCAGCTCTGCCCACAAAGCCTTTGAGCTGAACACAAACCACAGGGGGGGCTGCCTCAGGAGCACAGTGCCAGGGCTCCTGCTTAACATCCTTGGGCAGGGCTGTGCCTCAGATCCAGCAGCTGCCAAGGACACTTAGCTGCTGCTTGCAGTGCAGAATTGAAGCCCTTAGTGAGGCGTTGGGCAAGTCAGAAGCAGCAGCTGTCTGCCCTCCCAAGGTAAGCAGCTCCCACCAAAGGCTCTCTGAGCCACAGAAACATTCAGGTTGCACAAGAGCCTCAGGATCACCAAGTCCAACCCACAGCCCTACTCTACAAGGGTCACCCCTAAAGCATAGCCCCAAGCACCACATCCAAACCACCTTGAAACACAGCCAGGCTTGGGGACTCCACCACCTCCCTGGGCAGCACATCCCAGTGCCTGACCACTCTTGCTGGGAAAAATGCTTCCTACTGTCTGGTCTAAACCAACCCAGTGGCAGCTTGAGGCCGTTCCCTCTGTTCTGTCTCTAAAATTACCTGTGAGAAGAGACCAGCAGCAGCCTCTCCACAACCTCCTTTCAGGTAGCTGTAGAGAGCAATGAGGTATTCCCTAAGCCTCCTCTTTTCCACACTAACCATCCCCAGGTCTTTCAGTCTCTCTTCATCAGATTTCTTCTCCAGGCCCTTCACAGCTTCCTTGCCCTCCTCTGCCCTGGCCCCCAGCACCTCCACATCTCTCCTGTACTGAGGTGCCCAAAACTGGACACAGCACTCGAGGTGTGGCCTCACCAGAGCAGATTGCAAGTGGACAGTGCCCTCCCTGCTCCTGCTGGACACTGCATTGCTGATCCCAGCCAGGAGGCCTTTGGCTTTCTTGGCCACCTGGGCACACTGCTGGCTGCTGTTCAGCTGCTTGTCCATCAGCACCCCCAAGTCCTTTCTGCCAGGTAATTTCCAGCCACACTGCCCCAAGCCTGGAGCATTAGACTGGAGGTGAGGGAAAGTTCTTCCCAGCAAGAGGAATTGGCCATTGGGATGTGCTGCCCAGGGAGGTGGTGGAGTCCCCATCCCTGGAGGTGTTCAAAAAGGGCTTGGATGTGGCACTTGGAGCCATGGTTTAGTTAGTCAGGAGGTATTGGGTGACAGGTTGGACTTGATGATCTCTGAGGTCTTTTCCAGCCTTACTGATTCTATGATTCTATGAGTGCTTGGGGTTGTTGTGACCCAACTGCAGGACCTGGCCCTTGGCCTCATCAAAGCTCCTCCCATTAACATTGGCCATAGATTCAATCTATCCAAGTCCTTCTGTAGAGCCTCCCGACCCTCATGAAGATCAGCACTGCCACCTCACTTGGTGTCATCTGCAACCTTACTGCTGACACCCTCTGTGCCTTCATCAAGGGCTCCCAAAGATGAGTTGCATGGAGCTCAGCTGAGGGAGATGAGTTGCATGAAGATCAGCTGAGTGATCTCCCTGTCTTTCCCTGGGCAACAAAGCTGGGGAGGGGTGTGGAGCACAGCCCTGTGAGGAGAGGCTGAGGGAGCTGGGGTTGCTTAGCCTGGAGAAGAGGAGGCTCAGGGGAGACCTTCTTGCTGAAGGGAGGTTGTAGCAAGGTGGGGGTTGGTCTCTTCTCCCAGGCAGGCAAGCAGCACCAGAACAAGAGGACACAGTCTCAAGCTGTGCCAGGGGGAGGTTCATGCTAGATGCTAGGAAGAAGTTCTTCATAGAAAGAGAGATTGGCCATTGGGATGTGCTGCCCAGGGAGGTGGTGGAGTCCCCATCCCTGGAGGTGTTTAGGAAGAGCCTGGATGAGGCACTTGGTGCCATGGTTTAGTCGATCAGATGGTGCTGGGTGAGAGGTTGGACTTGATGATCTCAAAGGTCTTTCCCAACCTGGTTAATCCTATTCTATTCTATTCTATTCTATTCTATTCTATTCTATTCTATTCTATTCTATTCTATTCTATTCTATTCTATTCTATTCTATTCTATTCTATTCCACTCCATTCCATTCCATTCCATTCCATTCCATTCCATTCCATTCCATTCCATACTCAAATGCTTTTAAACCACAGCCCTTCTCCTCTTCAAACCTCTCTGCTCCCCGAGGCAGAGCTGCTCCAGCTGTGACTGCAGGCCATACATCACAGGGAGACAATTTTCTGGGCCCAAGGAAACCCCCTCCCCACCACAAAAAGAAAAGCCTGCTTCTCATGTCCCTCTTTCTAAGTGGTCCCTCAGGTGCCAGAGGAAATGAACTGTCATGGTGAGCCACAGCCTTCCCTCCTGCTGCACAACCAGCCTGTGTTTGTTCAGCTGAGCAAGAAGCAGCAGCCACCCTCCCCACATCCCCCCTCCCCCCCTCCTGGCAGCCTGCGTTTGCAAAGTGCTCCTGGAATGCAAAGAGGGAGCAGGATGAAGGCTTTTGGAGTGCAGGTGGAGGGTTTAGCTGATGTGCAGGCACAGAGAGAAGCTGGCACTAGCTGGGAGCCATCAGATCTCCTCTGTGTGGCACAGATCATGTGTGCTGCTGGGGCTTTGGTCTGCACTCCTCTCCTGCAGCTAGAAGCTGAGCTGAGGGCTGCCCAGACGTTGCACACTGAGGAGTTTGTGTTGGCAGAAGGCTGGAAAACACAGCTTGAGACAGCAGAGCTGGCACAGCAGAACTGGTCACAGCTTCCCCCTGGAACTGTTTGCTGTGACAGAGTCAGTGGCTGACTCTCATTGCTCCTTAACCTGAATTCTTATCAGCAGAGAGCCAGGCAGGACTTGGGTCCTGCATTTGTACTCAAGGGAAGTTTCTGTGCTAAAAAAGATTGTTGTGGGAGCATAGAGTGGTTTGGGCTGGACCTTGAAGATCAAAATGAGCACACTGAATAACACTGATGACAAACAGAGAGTCATAGGATGGGTTGGGTTGGAAGGGATCTCAAAGCTCAGCCAGATCCAACCCCCGCTGCCATGGGCAGGGACACCTCCCACCAGCCCAGCTTGCTCTAAGCTTCATCCAACCTGGCCTTGAACACCTCCAGGGAGAGGGCATCCACAACATCCCTGGACAACCTCTTCCAGTGTCTCCCCACCCTCACTCTCAAGAATTTCTTCCTCCTCTCCAGTCTCAATCTCCCCTCTCCCAGCTCAAAGCCATTGCCTCTCATCCTGTCACACCAAGACCTTGTACAAAGTCCCTCCTCAGCTCTTCTGTAGTCCCTTCAGATACTGGAAGGCTAAGGTGTCCCTGGAGCCTTCTCTTCTCCAGGCTGAACAGCCCCAACTCTCCCAGCCTGTCCCCACAGGGGAGGTTCTTCAGCCCTCTGATCATCTTTGTGGCCTCCTCTGGTCCTGCTCCAACTGTTCCAGGTCTTTGTATTGTTGGGTGCCCCAGGCCTGGGTGCAGCACTGCAGGTCACACCAGAGCAGAGCAGAGCAGAAGGGCAGGATTCCTTCCTGGATTCTTACCTCCTTCTGGTACTCTATGACTCTATGATACTATGACTCTATGATTCTATGACTCTATGATACTATGACTCTATCATTCTATGACTCTATGGTTCTATGACTCTATGATTCTATGATTCTATCATTCTATGACTATGAGTCTATGACTCTATCATTCTATGACTCTATAATTCTATGAGTCTATGACTCTATCATTCTATGACTCTATCATTCTATGACTATATGACTCTATGACTCTATGATACTATGACTCTATCACTCTATGACTCTATCATTCTATGACTCTATAATTCTATGACTCTATGATACTATGATTCTATCATTCTATGATTCTATGACTCTATCATTCTATGACTCTATCATTCTATGACTCTATGATTCTATGACTCTATCATTCTATGACTCTATCATTCTATGACTCTATAATTCTATGACTCCATGATTCTATGACTCTATCATTCTATGACTCTATAATTCTATGACTCCATGATTCTATGACTCTATCATTCTATGACTCTATGATTCTGTTTCTATGATTCTATGATTCTATGACTCTATGACTCTATGATACTATGACTCTATGATTCTATGATTCTATGGCTCTATGACTCTATGATTCTATGACTCTATGATACTATGACTCTATGATTCTATGACCCTATGACTCTATGACTCTATGATTCTATGACTCTATGATACTATGACTCTATGATTCTATGACCCTATGACTCTATGACTCTATGATACTATGACTCTATGATTCTATGACTCTATGACTCTATGACTCTATGATTCTATGACTCTATGACTCTATGACTCTATGATACTATGACTCTATGATTCTATGACTCTATGATACTATGACTCTATGATACTATGACTCTATAATTCTATGACTCTATGATACTATGATTCTATGACTCTATGATACTATGACTCTATGATTCTATGACTCTATGATACTATGACTCTATGATACTATGACTCTATGATTCTATGACTCTATGATACTATGATTCTATGACTCTATGATACTATGACTCTATGACTCTATGATACTATGACTCTATGTTTCTATGACTCTATGATACTATGACTCTATGATTCTATGACTCTATGTTTCTATGACTCTATGATACTATGACTCTATGATTCTATGACTCTATGTTTCTATGACTCTATGTTTCTATGACTCTATGATACTATGACTCTATGATTCTATGACTCTATGATACTATGATTCTATGACTCTATGTTTCTATGACTCTATGACTCTATGACTCTAGGACTCTAGGACTCTATGACTCTATGACTCTATGACTCTATGATTCTATGACTCTATGATTCCATGACTCTATGATTCTAGGTCTCTATGATTCCGTGATTCTGTGTTTCTATGTTTCTGTGACTCTGTTTCTATGACTATGCTTTTATGACTCTATGATTCCATGACTCTATGATTCTAGGTCTCTATGATTCTATGTTTCTATGATTCTCGGTCTCTGTGATTCTGTTTCTATGTTTCTATGATTCTATGACTCTATGATTCTATGTTTCTATGATTCTATGTTTCTATGACTCTCTGATTCTAGGTCTCTATGATTCTATGATTCTGTGTTTCTATGCTTCTACGATTCTGTGACTCTATGATTCTATGAAGTTGAGTTCAGAGGCATCTAAACCCATGGTGGGGAGCTTGGAGCAGATGATCTGTGAGGTCCCATCCACCCTGAGCCATTCTGTGACTGCGTGACGAGGCAGCTCTTCCTCTGCCTCACTGGCTCCATGTGTGAACGGCACAGCCCTGCCTGATGAAGCACTCTCATTCGTGGGCCAGATGTGCTGGGATATTCAGGGATGGCAACTCCACCAGTTCATCACTGTGTGCAACCCAGCAGTGCTTCGCAAGCAGCATTCAGACATACAAATGCTGACCTGGAAAGCTTTGCCTATCCCTGAGCTTTCTCATTACCATAATCAATACAATTTATGTCCAAAGGAATCAATACATGGCCTGCCAGGATCCTTGAGAGCTTTGAATCTCATCTTCTCCTCCAATTCTGATCACATTTCCCTACCCCCCCTAACTGCTTGCACTAGGAGTTGAGCATCATAAAACTGGGGGGGAGGGAGGGGAAAAGAACCACCCCAAAGTGAACAGTTGAAGGTGCAGCTTCCTTTAGGGTGTCCAGAACAGCCCAGCTCTTGCAGACATTTGGTGCCAGCTTCTTTGGCACGTGCTGCTATTGCAGAAAGAAGTTGTCATTCTGTCTCCCCACCCTCCCTGGACAGGATTTGGTTCTAATGTTCAGTATGGATCATGGAATTAGAACCACAGAACCACAGAATCAAGAAGGTTGGAAAAGACCTCAAAGATCCTCAAGTCCATGTGGTGGGTTACCACCCATCCTGAAAACAATGTGGGGAAGGGCTTGAGAGTGCTTTGCCCTCCCTGCAGGACACTGAGGCTGTTCCACTCCCCCCCTCCCTGCCCAGGTAGGGTAGAAAATGGCAGGAGATTGAACACATCCAAGTGCCAGGTGCTACACATTGGCCACAACACCCCCAGGCAGTGCTACAGGCTGGGGGCAGAGTGGCTGAGAGCAGCCAGACAGAGAGGGACCTGGGGGTGCTGGTTGATGGCAGGCTGAACATGAGTCTGCAATGTGCCCAGGCAGCCAAGAAGGCCAATGGCATCCTGGCCTGCATCAGGCAGAGTGTGGCCAGCAGGAGCAGGGAGGTCATTCTGCCCCTGTACACTGCACTGGTTAGGCCACCCCTTGAGTCCTGTGTCCAGTTCTGGGCCCCTCAGTTTAGGAAGGAGGTTGAGCTGCTGGAAGGTGTCCAGAGAAGGGCAACAAAGTTGGTGAGGGGCTTGGAGCACAGCCCTGTGAGGAGAGGCTGAGGGAGCTGGGGTTGCTTAGCCTGGAGAAGAGGAGGCTCAGGGGTGGCCTTATTGCAGTCTACAACTCCCTTAAGGGAGGTTGTAGACAGGCAGAGGTTGGTCTCTTCTGCCAGGCAGCCAGCACCAGAACAAGATGACACAGTCTCAAGCTGTGCCAGGGGAGGTTCAGGCTGGATGTTAGGAAGAAGTTTTACACAGAGAGAGTGATTGCCCATTGGGATGTGCTGCCCAGGGAGGTGGTGGAGTCCCCATCACTGGAGGTGTTCAGGAGGAGACTTGATAGGGTGCTTGGTTGCATGGGCTAGTTGGTTGGGTGGTGTTGGATGATAGGTTGGACTTGATGATCTTGAAGGTCTCTTCCAACCTGGTCTTGTCTATTCTATTCTATTCTATTCTATTCTATTCTATTCTATTCTATTCTATTCTATTCTATTCTATTCTATTCTATTCTATTCTATTCTAATAGGGAGGACATTGCAGCCATTAGGTCTCCTTTTGGCTCCTGCCTCTCCTGGACAAAGAGCTCCTGCAGCTGCCTTCCTGCTCCTCTGCCTTGTGGTCAGGCCTGATCCTTCTCCCTGCTGCCTCTACACCTCTTCAGAGAGACTGGCTTTATGTTCTTGTTTGGTTATTTTTCCTCCCATCCATCCTTGTTCCTTGCCCTTGTGAACCTTGTCTGGCACTTGGTGCCATGGTCTAGTCATGAGGTCTGTGGTGACAGGTTGGACTCGAAGATCTTTGAGGTCTCTTCCAACCTTGGTGATACTGTGAGATATCTCTTGTTTAAACAAAAACTCTTTACCTCTCTACTTCCAAGCTGACTCCAAACTATTCCTTGGTGAATTTGCTCCTTCCCTTTCTTTTTTCCCCCCCTCTCTGTTGGGAGGGAGGAGGGGAGAGCAGGGGAGGGAGTCTCAGCCTTGCCCCCATCTGAGCTCTTAAGTCCCAGTTAAACCACTAGAGTCCAATTGTCAGGGTTGGAAGGGACCTCAAGGCTCAGCCAGCTCCAACCCCCCTGCCATGGGCAGGGACACCTCACACCACAGCAGATTGCTCACAGCCACATCCAGCCTGGCCTTCAAAACCACCAGGGGTGAGGCTTCCACCACCTCCCTGGGAAACTTGGCTGCTCAACGTGCACTAAGAAAGCCTCTGGCAGAACCCACAGTGAGCTCAGACATTACCTCAGGTTTTGCAGAGTGAACTCAGATTTTACAG
>NW_027145260.1:0-25285 GCF_026170545.1 Melanerpes formicivorus | reverse complement strand
TCAGTCTGGAGAGAAGGCTCCGAGGAGACCTTCTTGTGGCCTTGCAGTATCTGAAGGGGGCTCCAAGAAAGCTGGGGAGGGACTTTTGAGGGTGTCAGGGAGTGATAGGACTGAGGGGAATGGAGCAAAACTAGAAGTGGGGAGATTCAGATTGGATGTTAGGAAGAAGTTCTTGCCCTTGAGGGTGATGAGACACTGGCACAGGTTGCCCAGGGAGGTGGTAGAATCCCCTGTGATTCTATGATTCTTGCCTCTAATGGCTTCACAGAATAGGTTCAACTCATGCAAAACAACATCTGAGGGTGACTAGGAAAAAGCAGATTCATCTCAAAAACATAGAAACATAAAATTGTTAGGGTTGGAAGGGACCTCCAAGGCTCATCCAGTTCCAAGCCCCCTGCCATGGGCAGGGACACCTCACACTACAGCAGGTTGCTCACAGCCACAGCCAGCCTGGCCTCAAAAACCTCCAGGCAGGAGGCTTCCACCACCTCCCTGGGCAACCTGTGCCAGTGTCTCACTACTTGACACGATGCAATACAATCTGCAGCAGCTTGTCACAAATGGTTTGCCAGAGGAAAATTGCAGAGCTCTGCCACTTGTAACTTGCAGTACTGCTCTCAGTGAGCTAAAGCATTCACAGATTTGCTGTCAAAAATAACAGTGGGTCAGTGCAAGAGGTTGTTGGTTGGTTGGTTTTCTTTCTCCCCTTCAGGATTTTAATGGTTACAAGAGGTGGTGAGGACATTTGCTCAAGGCCCTGTCCAGCCTGGCCTCGAACACCTCCAGGGAGGGGGCACCCACAACCTCTCTGGGCAATCTGTTCCAGGCTCTCCCTACCCTCACTGAAAAGAATTTCTTCCCAATCTGCAGTCTAAATCTCTCCTCTTCCAGCTTCAGTCCATTCCCTCTTGTCCTCAAACCCACAACACACTACAAGCCCTTGTAAAAAGTGCCTCCCCAGCCTGGCCTTTGCAAAGCAGAAGCCCTCTGCAAGCCATCCTGCTCTCTGTTGCCACACTCAGCTTTACTCATCTCCCACTGCTGTGCAAGCCTGCTCAGTGCTGCACACACACTGCAAAGGGACTGTTGACATGCAGTGTGGAAATGCAAAACTTGGTGGAGGCTCAAGGTCTCTTCATCACCAAGGCAGCCTTCTGCAACAGCTTTGGATCACACGTTCCTATGTGATCTGCTTTAGGTGATCCTGCTCTGGCAGGGGAGTTGGACTTGATCTTCAGCTGTGAGGATGACTGTGGGGCTTAAACATCTCTCCTATGAAGAAAGACTGAGAGACCTGGAGCTGTTTAATCTGGAGAGGAGAAGGCTGAGAAGGGATCTGATCAATGTCTACAAATATCTGAGGGGTGGGTGTCAAGATGAAGGGGCCAGGTTCTTCTTGGTGGTGCTCAGTAATAGGACAAAGCATAACAGATCCAAGCTGGAACCCAGGAGGTTCCATCTCAACATGAGGAGAAACTTCTTTGGTGTGAGGCTTCTGGAGGCCTGGAGCAGACTGGCCAGAGAGGTTGTGGAGACTCCTTCTCTGGAGCCTTTCCAAACCCTGCCTGGACATGTTCCTGTGTGCGCTGCCCTGGGTGCTCCTGCTCTGGCAGAGGGGCTGGGCTGGATGAGGTCCCTTCCAATGCCTAATGTCCTGTGATTCTGTGAACAGCAAAACCTCCTCGCAGCAGCTCCTGTGTTAACTTTGCCAAGCCTGGACATGTTAAAGAGGAGCCCACTGCCATCTGAAAAGACAGGACAGGACAAGAAACCCACCATCCCCAGGACAAGAAACCCACCTCCCTCACCAATTCATGGCTTAGGGATGAGCCTGGAAAAATAACAGGCAGCAAACTGCAGCCTCCCCACCGCCCACAGCCTGACCACCTTCGGCTCAGGCCTGCGCCACGAGCTCCCGGCAGGCAGCTGGAGCCCTCTGCTTGCGTGCTCTGCCCAGGTGCGATCCCTTGGGAGGCCCAGCACAAGCCAGCTCCTCTTTGCTTGGCCCTTTTCACTCGCTGAAATCAGGGAAAACACAGCTGTGCTATCACCATGGAAAGGAAGAATGATAAAGCTGGTGAAAAGCTTCAGTGAGTGAGCAGCGCTCAGCCCAGCACCCATCTAAGTTTATCTGCAGAGCCTCTGCTGCTTATGAACGTCACAAAAAAGAAGTCTGAGAGTTATTTTGGATGCATGGCAAAAAAAAAACTTCCACCTTTCAAAGAAATGAAGATAAAACACAGTCTCTCAGAACTCCCTCAGTTTAACCTTGCCAAAACCAGTCCTTCCTTTCCCCTCCAGCTTTTTTTTGTTTGCTTGCTTTTTAAAGCCTAAAGGGATACAGCACTTCTGATTTCATAGAGGGAGATAGCAAACATAGACTCATAGAATGGGTTGGGTTGGAAGGGGCCTTAAAGATCATCTAGTTCCAAGCTCCAGCCCTGCCATGGGCAGGGACACCTTCCCCTAGACCAGGCTGCTCAAAGCCTCATCCAACCTGGCCTTGAACACTCCCAGGGAGGGGTTATCCACAACCACTCTGTGCAACCTATTCCAGTGTCTCCTCACTCTCATGATGACCAATTTCTTCCTTCCCAGAATATGTCCCTCACCTTGTCCTCAGTGTCCTGTTGGGCTAGAGCACTGTTTCAATGGAAGGAAAAGTCTTTTCATCAAGTCCTTGCAAGGCAAACCCAGAATGTTTTAAGGGGAAAACCCCCAAACCCAGTTACTGGGGTGGATCCCCAGTGGGACGCACTCTGCCTACCCATGAGGTGCTCATGTCCTCATCAATGATCAGGGACACCTCCAGCTAGATCAGGCTGCTAAGGGCCATGTTGAATCTGATCTTGAATGTGTCCAGGGATGGGGCCTTGACCAAAGCCCTGGGCAACCTGTTCCAGTATCTCACCACTCTCCTTGTGTAGAACTTCCTCCTGATGTCCAACCTAAATCTGCCCTGCTCCAGTTTCAAACCACTGCCTCCAGTCCAAGCCCATCTAAGCAGTCCCTCCACAGCCTTCCTGTAGGCCCCTGTCAGAGATGGAAATGTAGTGCATGGAGGTTGGACAACAGGACCTTTGAGGGTCCCTTCCACCACAGTGCAATTTGTGAATCTGGAGAGCTTCTCCTTACCATTCCTTCTTCTTTCCTTCTTCCTTCCCTTACCTCCTCCTTGCTGTGGCCTGATTGGATTTCTCCACGCTGAGAAGAGCTACATTGCTTTGGTGGGACCTAAACGTGGGAATGGTTTGAACCAACCAAGTGCTTACAATCATTGGGAGCAGAGGTATGCTTTGCCTTTTTATCATGAAGGGCTCTGTTAATCTGTTTATGCAGTGGAAATGACACCTCAGAGCAGGCTACAGCATTGTTGGGATGACCAGCTGCCCAGTATTTGTGTTTGCACAGCTCTCAGAAGATTAGCAGAGCCTCCCTCCACTAACAAGTAACACTAGCCACGTTACCACAGCTGTCCTCTGCTAAGGCCATGAGAGACAGCCACTGAGGGCCATATTATTGTGGTGGGGTGATGGAACCTGTTACTCCCTCCCATCAGGCCCAACATCTGCTCTGGGTGCATGCTTGGGTGGAGAAACCACAGGAATCCAGCCCCAAATCATTTTTGTGCCAATTCCCTGACCTCAGTTGACCACCTGTAGAGGGTTGTGCCCTGACAGCACAGGAAGGTCTCCAGGCAAAGAAGGGGGTAGAGACAGAGGGATCTGGGCAGAGAGATGGGTGCTAGGCTCCTCCTTTAAATCCTTTAATCTTTGACCCTCTTGCCAAGATTGCTGCAATGAATTTGGACACCAGGAGGAAGTATGTCACAATGAGAGTGAGAAAATGCTGGCACAGGTTGCCCAGGATGTGGTTGAGGCCTTGTCCTTGAAGACATTGAAGATCAGACTTGATGTGGCCCTGGGCAGCCTAATCTAGTTGGAGGTGTCCCTGCTGAGTACAGGAGGTTGGACAAGATGACCTTTGAGGGTCCCTTCCACCCCCATGCAATCTATGGATCTGGAGATATTCAATGTGAGGCCTGACAGCGATCACAGCAACCCGATTTAGTTGAGGATGTCCCTGGTGACTGCAGAGGGGTTGACCTGGATGAGCTTTGGAGGTCCCTTCCAACCCAGCCCATTCTGTGATTCTGTCATCCATCTGAAGCTGTGAAAGCACTAGCTCCCAATTTTAAGGGGTTAGCAGGGAACTCAGCACCTGTAAGGCCACCAAGAAGCTTTCCTTTTGAAAAAAAGCTTTTCTTTTCCAGGTAGGGATGCTATGGAATACAGGAGCAAAGCTGAGGGTGGGAGTGTGAAAACATTGACTGTGCACAGGGGCTGGCAAGAGCCTGCACTGCTGCTGAGGGCAGCCATGAACAGAAGGCCTCACACAGCTCACCAATGAATCTCAGCTCTGTGATATGAGAATGTCCAAGGGAGGAGTGAAAAAGAAATTCACAGAATCACAGAACATTAGAGGTTGGAAGGGACCTCCAGAGATCAGGTCCAATCCCTTTACCAGAGCAGGATCACCTAGGGCAGTCCACACAGGAATGCATCCAGATTGGTTTTAGAAGTCTCCAGAGAAGGAGACTCCACAACCCCTCTGGGCAGCCACTGTAAAGAAGTTTCTCCTCATGTTGAGGTGAAACCTTCTATGTTTAAGTTTGTGTCCATTGTTCCTTGTCTTATTACTGTGCACCACCAAAAGAGCTTGGCCCCCTCCACTTGACCCCTCAGATACTGATAGATCCCCTCTCAGTCTTCTCTTCTCCAGACTAAAGAGCCCCAGGGCTCTCAGTCTCTCTTCATAGGGGAGATGTTCAAGCCCCCTAATCATCCTTGTGGCTCTCCATTGGACCATTGGACTCTCTCTAGCAGGTCCCCATCTCTCTCACCTTGGGGAGCCCAAAATCAGACACAGTATTCCAGGAGTGGTCTCACTAGGGTAGAGTAGAATGGGATCAGAACCTCCCTAGCCCTGCTGGCCACACTTTCCTTGCTGCACCCCAGAATGCCCTTGGCTCCCTTGGCTGCAAGGGCACATTGCTGTCCCATGGAGAACTTGCTGCCCACCAGGACTCCAAGGTTGCTCTCCACAGAGCTGCTTTCCAGCAGGGAAGATCTTCTTTATAAAATGCTAATAAAGATTAGATTACCTAAACTGAAAGAATCAGTGCACCTAATCCATGTCTTTGCTATGCACAAATTCAACCCTAAGGGCTCTAAGTTTAGCAGCACACTCCTCCTATATAACACACCAGGTTACAAATGGAGGGGAAAAAAGCCCCAGTTAAATGCAAACTTCCCATAGCAGGCTGATAGGGTATTTTAAGAAGGCAGTTAGGGGTCATTTATTCACACAGTTATGAGCATCCACATTATTTTAGCTGGAATTCATCACCAAAATAGCATCCAACAGCTGATGCAAAACTTTTAAAATACCCTCTTCACAGGCACTGCAAAATCTATCAGGCTCTGCTTCAAATCGCTGTGGTACTTATTTACTTCTGCCCTTCCTTCTCGTTCTCCTTCCTTCTCCTTCTTCCTAGCATCCAGTTCTGGAGCCCCTATTACAGGAAAGATCTGGAGGTACTGGAGCGTGTCCAGAGAAGGGCCACAAGGCTGAGCAGAGGGCTGGAGCACCTCTCCTATGAGGACAGACTGAGGGAGTTAGGGCTGCTCAGTCTGGAGGACAGAAGGCTCTGAGGAGACCTAATTGTGGCCTTCCAGTATCCTAAGGGGGCCTATAAGAAAGCTGGGGAGGGACTTTTTAGGGTGTCAGGGAGTGATAGGACTAGGGGGAATGGAAAAAAACTAGAAGTGGGTAGATTCAGATTGGATGTTAGGAAGAAGTTCTTCCCCCTGAGGGTGGTGAGACACTGGCACAGGTTGCCCAGGGAGGTGGTGGGAGCCTCCTGCCTGGAGGTTTTTCAGGCCAGGCTGGATGTGGCTGTGAGCAACCTGACGTAGTGTGAGGGGTCCCTGCTCATGGCACAGAACTAGATGATCCTTGAGGTCCCTTCCAACCCTAACAAATCTACGATTCTATGATTCTGCAGGCAGAAGCAGACAGATCAACTGCTTTGTATAGTCACTTCTGATTTAATTTTCATGAAATATTTGTGAGGCAAGGGGTGAGCAGGCCCTTGGCAAAACACATTAGGCAGGTGAGGGAAAGAAACGGAACTCTTTAGATGCAGTTGTTGGTGATGAATTTCTGCACTGGGCAGAGGTTCCATTCTGAGCACCCTGAGAATGCTCTGTGTTCTGCTACTTGTTCTCAGGTACTGGGGACAGAGGGAACACCATCCTGCAGTATTTTGTCAGTCAGAAGAGTCATGGTAGTTTTCTTTGAAGGAGTGAAAGGTTGAGCCTGTCACTTTAAAGGAAAAATCCTTCTTGACGCCTCCTGTGCAAGCGCATTTCACTGTTCAGCATTACCAAACTCACTGCCCATTACAAACTCCCACCAAAAAAACACACCAAAACAAAAAGCAGAGGATTTTGGAGAGGATGCAACCAAATTAGGGTTAAACTTGCAAAACTCAGGTGTGCACTCCAAGCAACCTGAACTCTTTGTGTTTTGGGGTTTCTTCCCTCTCTTCTTTTCTTTCTGTCCTTTTCTCCCATCCCTTCCCTTTTCATTTTCCTTCCCTTTTCATTTTCCTTCCCTTTTCATTTTCCTTCCCTTTTCATTTTCCTTCCCTTTTCATTTTCCTTCCCTTTTCATTTTCCTTCCCTTTTCATTTTCCTTCCCTTTTCATTTTCCTTCCCTTTTCATTTTCCTTCCCTTTTCATTTTCCTTCCCTTTTCATTTTCCTTCCCTTTTCATTTTCCTTCCCTTTTCATTTTCCTTCACTTTTCTGCCTGTTACATGAAGCAACAGACTCAAACCAGATCTGCCAGTGTTTAAACAGCACGTGGAAATTACAGGCTCCCTCACGAAGAGGAGGGCAACGTAGTCATTTGCTCTGTGGTTCCGACTCAGCCCCTTTCATATCCCTGCCAAGCAGATGTTCCAGCTCGGCACCAGCAGTCAAATGCTTTCCCTCCTCTAAATCAGGCAGTGAGGCTGGGATGCCAGGGCCAAGCACGGCTGTGCCTGCTCAGCTCCCGACCCACATCCCTCTGGCCACACCAGCGCTGCTGGGTTGTGTGCCAGGCAGTGATTCCCTAATTCTTTCTGAAGCTGTCAGTCATTGCTCTGTGCCCTGGCTGCCAAGGCTGCCTCTTCCCAGCCATGTTTACGCCCTGCTCTGCTGTGTCACCTTCAGAGACATCGCCCGGGGCCAGGCAAGACACCCCAAATCCAGTCAGCATTCCTGGCACCTCCTCCCAGGAGCACCCCAGGACAAAGCATTTTGCTGTAATGCAGCAGTCACAGAGGCTGTAGCCTGCAAATAGAAGTGCTTGCTGAAAGTAACCTCCTTAGGTTGCACATCAGTGCAAGATGGAAAAAGTTAAGCTAGTCTGTCTTTGGGAAATTTCCAAGCTCCCTGTAGCCAAACAAAAGCACTGGAGGCTACAGAGGCTAACTGCATGGCCCAGATCAAAGAAGGAATCTACTGGAAAACTACAGTAATATCAACTATGGATTTTCAAGGTAAAAACATAACATATGGGCAGAGCACACCCCCTGTGACACCACCTCACCTATCCTGTCCTCTCCTTGTCCCACACACAGAATCACCTATCATTTCGGATGCAAAAGACCTTCAGGATCATGCAGTCCAACTCTTCCATTCCCTAACTCTACCAAGGTTGGTGCTAAACCATGGCCCCCAGCAGCACATCTCTGCCTCTTTGAAACACCTGCAGGGATGGGGATTCAACCAGCTCAGTGGGCAGCCTGTTCTCCATCGATCTCCAGAGCAGAGGGGGGAGGAGAACCTCCCTCGACTGGTCACACTCTTCTAGTAAACTGATACAGGTTAAAAAAATTAATGCTTTTAAACAGCTTAAAAAAATATAAAGAAGGAGAAAAGGGAGAACATCTCTTCCCCCTCCATTCTACTGTACATTAAGAAAAGGGCAATCTACTGTACATTAAGAAAGGGCAATTTCATCTTGGCTGTGTTGTGTTTCTGACACCTTTGTGCCGTAAGCACACAAATGCACTAAAGCATTCAGCTCTAGATGAATTAAAAGGGCACATGCTCCTAAACAGCTACACACTTAAACTCATCACACAGTTTAAGTTGATTATTACACAGCCTAATTAGGTTTTCTTCAGAAGGCAAACAGCCAGCTAGCTGATTGCAGGTGTGAAATGGTGCCATGACACACTCAGATCGTGAATACATCTGCTAGAGACTACAGCAGATTCACTTTTGGCCCTGGAATCCTACAGGCAGGTTTGCTGGTGAACTTTCTCATCCTACAGGCAGGTTTGCTAGGGAACTTTCTCATCCTGAAGCCTCAAGGGACTGAATATTGCAAGAAAAGAGGCTTTCTGGTAATCTGAAGATTACTTAAACGAATGCATGTCTGGTTACAGAAAATAGTTAACTAGAATGTAACAAAATGATTAAATAGAATATAAACCAGAGAGTTGGAGCATTAAAATGTGCCACCACATCATCATTTAAGCACAAGGAAAGGGGAAAGTTTGTCTTAAAAACAGAAAGAGAGACAGAGAGAAAGAGAGAGAAAGAGAGAAAGAGAGAGAGAAAGAGAGAGAGAGAATGAGAGAGAGAGAGAGAAAAAGAGAAAGGAGAGAAAAAGAGAAAGAGGAGAGAGAAAGAGAGAGAAGAAAGAGAGGAGAAGAGAGAGAGAAAGAGAGAAAGAGAGAGAGAAAGAGAGAGAAGAGAGAGATGAGAGATGAGAGAGAGAAGAGAGAGAGAGAGAGAGAGAAGAGAGAGAGAAAGAGAGAGAGAAAGAGAGAGAGAAAGAGAGAGAGAAAGAGAGAGAGAAGAGAGAGAGAAAGAGAGGAGAGAGGAAAGAGAGAGAGAAAGAGAGAGAGAAAGAGAGAGTAGGAGAGAGAAGAGAGAGAGAGGAGAAGAGGGAAAGAGGAAAGAGGAAAGAAGGAAAGAAGGAAAGAAGGGAAAGAAGGAAAGAAGGAAAGAAGGAAAGAAGGAAAGAAGGAAAGAAGGAAAGAAGGAAAGAAGGAAAGAAGGAAAGAATGGAAAGAAGGAAAGAAGGAAAGAAGGAAAGAAGGAAAGAAGGAAAGAAGGAAAGAAGGAAAGAAAGAAAAAGACAGAAAGACAGACAGAAAGACAGAAAGAAAGAAAGACCTCCTTTGAAGTGCTGGGGGCAAACTGAGCAGAACTCAGCACATAACTGGTGCACAAATTAAAACACTTACAAGTTCTGGCAGGACACAGCTATAAGGAAACTTCCATCGCAGCAAAAGATCAAATTTCAGCTTCCTGCAGGATATATCCTCATCCCAGCACAGGATCAACTATGTTTGCATGTGGGAATGATACAGAGCCAGAAAACACAGTACAAAAAATGGTCTTTGAGAGGAAGAATTGTGACAAGAGAAATTGCTTACCCTCAGCAAAGCAGCTCAGTACATCCAAGTCACTGCTATAATTAGCTACGTAAGAACGACACGACAGGAAGGCTTGGAATATCTGATAGCAACACAGATCTGTTCTGCTTCTCTTTAGCATCTTTATCAATGATGTGGATGAGAAGATCAAGGCACCCTCAGTAAGTTTGCAGATGATACTGAGCTGGGAGGGAGTGTGGAGCTGCTGGAGGGCTGGAAGGCTCTGCAGAGGGACCTGCACAGGCTGCATCCATGGGCTGAGGCCAATGGGATGAGATCCAACAAGGCCAAGGGCTGGGTCCTGCACTTGGGGCATGACAACCCCAGGAAGGCTGCAGGCTTGGGACAGAGGGGCTGGAAAGTGCCCAGCAGAGAAAGCCCTGGGGGTGCTGGTGGGCAGCTGGCTGGAGATGAGCCCAGGTGGCCAAGAAGGCCACCAGCAGCCTGGCCTGGATTGTAACAGTGTGACCAGCAGGAGCAGGGAAGAGAATGTAATCCTGTGCTCTGTGCCCCAAATACTGTGTTCAGTTTTGTGACCCTCCCTACAAAAAGGACATTGAGGTGCTGGAGTGGGTCCAGAGAAGGGAAATGAGTGGCTGGTGAAGGGTCTGGAGAACAGGTCTGGTGAGGAGCAGCTGAAGGACCTGAAGTTCTTTAGCCTGGAGAAAAGGAGGCTGAGGGGAGACCTCATTGCTCTCTAGAGCTCCCTGAAAGGAGGTTGGAGCTAAGTGGGTGTTGATCTCTTCTCCCTTAGTAACAAGTCACAGGATGAAAGGAAATGGCCTCAAATTCAACAAGGGATGATTTAGGTTGGACATTAGAAGAAACTTCTTGACCGAAAGAGTTCTCAGTCATCCAGGGAGGTATTTGAATCCCCATCACTGGAGATGTTTCAAAGATGCAGAGATGTGGTGCTGAGGGTCATGGTTCAGCACCAAGCTTGCAGTAGGCTGACACTTGCAGGCAAGGACCACTTCCAATATTTGGGCTGCTAAGGTGGAAAATAACAAATCAAGACAAAAATAAGGAAAAAAATAAGGAAAACAAACAAAACCCCAACCAAAGCAAGCCACTTCTCTGGCTCCTCCATAAAGTACATGTGGCAGCTGTGACTGACTGAATTTCCAACCACCTTTCCCATCATCTCCTCACCAGCACAGCAAGAACTGTTGAACCCTTGGGAAGAGCTGCAGCAATGGTTTCTCTCTGCCACCAGTCCCCCACAGCTTTTCACTTAGATCTCACCAGTCTAATCTATACACAAGTTCCTCATGAGCCAGCAATGTGCCCTTGTGGCCAGGAAGGCCAATGGTCTCCTGGGTTGCATTACAAAGAGTGTGGCCAGCAGGTCAAGGGAGGCTCTCCTCCTCCTCTGCTATGCCCTGGTGAGGCCACATCTGGAGTACTGTGTCTTGCTCTGGGGTCCCCAGTTTAAGAGGGACAGGGAATTACTGGGCATAGTCCAACAGAGGACCATAAAGATGATGAGGGGACTGGGAAATCTCTCCTATGAGGAGAAGCTGAGTGACCTGGGGCTGTTTAGCCTGAAGAAGAGCAGACTGGGAGGGGATCTTCTCAGTGCTAATTGATAGCTAAAGGGTGATGGTCATGAGAATCACAGAGTGACTGAGGTTGGAAGGGACCTCAGAGATCATCTACTCTCTCTTCAGGGCTGCTCTCAAGCCACTCTGCACCCAACCTGTATCTGTGCCTGGGTTTGGCCTGCTTCAGATGCAGGACCTTGCACATTGAGGATGGGGCTGGGCTCTCTCTTCAGTGGTGCCCAGTGATAGGACAAGGCACAGTGGGTACAAAGCAGAACACAGGAGGTTTCACTTGAACTTAAGGAAAAATTTGTTTACTTTGATGGTGCTGGAGCCCAGGAGCAGGCTGCCCAGAGAGGCTGTGCAGTCTCCTTCTCTGGAGACTTTCAGAACCCATCTGGATGCATTCCTGTGCACCCTGATCTAGGCAATCCTGCTTTAGGAACAGGTTGGACTAAATTATCTCTAAAGGTCCCCTCCAACCCCCCACCACTCTGCAGTTCTGTAAATAGACAGATTTTGTGTTCTGTGTACCTCCACACCACAGTAATTTCTGTATTTCCTCCTGTTTAGAGGACAGGCTGCCCATGAGCAAGGACAACCTGCAGGCTGAAGTAGACAAGTCACTGCCTCTGCACTTTTGAAGAGCTTGAAGAGCAGCTGCCATCCTAGCTGACAGCAGCAATACCTCTGTCTCAGTGACAACTGTATTATATCATCAGCGAGTTTGGCTTGCTTGTACTAGTAGAAGGAGTAAGAAAGCAAATGAGTTTATTTCCAGCATCACTGAAAACAAAGAGGATGTCCTGAAGGAAAGGGAGAAACACATCTTTATAAGAAAACCTCGCTGGCACAGGAGAAAAAACCCAACCCCAACCCTTTCCACTCAGCTTTGCCCACTGGAAAAATCTCTTTGAGCATCATTACCTGTTCCCACTGAGTGCCATGAATTTGTTGTGGACAGAGTTTAAATTGGAAAAAAAAAAGAAGAAAAAGAAAAAAAAGTCAGGGGCAAAAAGAATGAATGAAAAAAAGGACAGCTTACAAGTGATAGGATGAGGAAAGACGGCTCCAGGGAGGCAGTATAGCAGCCTGGCAGCACCTGAAGGGAGCCTATAAGAAAGCCAGGAAGGGACTTTTTGACAAGGGCTTGTAGTGATAGGAGGAGAGGGAATGGATTGGAGCAGGAGGAGGGCAGATTTAGACTGCAGATCAGAAAGGAATTCTTGACAGTGAGGGTGGTGAGGCACTGGAAAAGGTGGCCCAGGGAGGTTGTGGATGCCCCCTCCCTGAAGGTGTTCAAAGCCAGGATGAACACAGGAGAGAGACTGCAGACGAGGGACATGGAACTACTGGAGCGGGCTCAGAGGAGGCCACAAAGAAAACCAGGGGGCTGGAGAATCTGCCCTATGGGGAGAGGATGCAAATGTTGGGTCTGTTCAGCCTGGAGAAGAGAAGGCTCCTGGGAGACATTACAATGGCCTGCCAGTACCTGAAGAGGGCTACAGGAGAGCTGGGGAGGGACTTTTGAGAAGTGCTGGGAGTGACAGGATGAAAGAGAATGGATTGAAGCTTGAGGAGGGTAGATTGAGGCTGGAGATTAGGAAGAAATTCTTGAGACTGAGGGTGGGGAGACACTGGAAGAGGTTGCCCAGGGAGGCTGTGGCTGCCCTTTCCCTGGAGGTGTTCAAGGCCAGGTTGGATGAGGCCTTGGGCAGCCTGGGCTGGTGTGAGACATCCCTGCCCATGGCAGGGGGGTTGGAACTAGATGATGTTTAAGGTCCCTCTGACCTAATCCATTCTATGATTCTATGAATAAATCTCAGTTCAGTTCATCAGCTCATTGCTCAGAGACAACAAAAGGCTTTGCTTTTTCTTATTTTGTTATTTTTTTTTCTGCTTTGAGGGAGGAATTTGAGTCTGCTGTTTTCTGTGTGTGAATCTCCCTCTTCCTGGCAAGTGCTTTTCTTTTTTTTTTCCCCTGTTGTTTCTTTTAAAATCTGAATTAGAATAGCTGTGGTTTGCAATGCAAGCCCAAAAGTGAGGCATCAGAGGATGTGGCTAGAAGCAGAGAACCCTCTGGTCATGCATGCAGAACACAGCTGGCTGCTGAGCTGGGAGAAGAGAATAGGTAAGGCCATCTAGTCCTAGTGCTGTGACAACTCCCTCAGCCTCCCAGAGCAAACAAGAAGGATTTCCTCACGGTGACAGCCTAAGCACCGCACCCCACCAGCCTCAGACAGAGCTCTGCTCCTTCAAAAGGCACTTTTTTGCCTTTCTCTTGCTTTACCTTAAGGAAAAAAAAGCCCAACAAAGTAATTGAAGGCTCCTGCTGCAACTTAATCCCTGAGAAGGACTCATGAAAGCAATGTATGTTGCAACTCAGTGCTCCTCTCCTCTCAGCAACATTGTTTGCCGTGGAGGGGTGGGATGAGGGAGCTCTGACACCAGGCTGAACTTGTCACAGAAAATATTCCAAAGGCATTGGACTGGGTTTCTACACATCTACTTTAAAGAGTAGTTCTTCAAAAGAAGGATCTGAAGGTGAAAAGACCAAGCCAGCAAGGAGAAATTAGATTTAGTGTTTATCTAACCAACATAAATCTTAGAAATTTTAATAGTGAGGCTCTAACACGCTTGAAACCCACACGGGAGATGAAAGTGGGGAAAATGTTTCATGGAAAGGCAGCAGGGAGAAATCTGGGGGTTTAATTAGAAAACCAGAAGAGATGCAAGGAGGACTGCAGCAACATTAACATCTGCCATGATCTGCAGCACTGTGGTGGAGAAGGGGTAATTGTGTCTGGCTCTTCAATGACTGTCAGCAGCATCCAAGCCACATGACAAACTTCCTAACTCCAGCGTCCCCAAGCGCAGGAGTACACGTTCATGCTGAGAGAAAAAACAGCAGAAGGGGTGCAGGATTGCTTCAAACACACAGCCCTGTGGTAAAAATACCAGTCTGAAGAGTTCTGCTGGAAGCCCACTGTAAATCCCCAGCACCAGAAAAAGCGTTGGCACCAGGATCTGAACACGTCACTCTAGAGAGCAGGAGAATGTTTTTCCTGTCTTGTAGGTGAGGAAGCAAGGCTTTGAGCCACGAGTCTGCAAGTGGAGCAATGGATCAAGTCTAGGTGTCTTGAAATGCAAGCCTGTAGCTCAGCCATGCACCTCTAGATCATGCCTGCCCTACCTGCAAAGTTCTCCAGGTCCCACTTTGAATCGTAGGGTTTAACAGAACTTGAGCACATGAAGCAGCTCTGAGTGCAATGCACACACCAAACAGGAAAGTAAGGCTGGTGCCTGGTATTTTCCCCCTCACATTCCCATTAACCCAGAAGAGGACTGCAGTAATTTTTTGAGGTTCCTCTTCCCAGTTGGGTCTTCCCTTACTCAGTAAAGCAGGCACAAGATTGGGAATCTAGCTGAAAGCCACGAGCGGTGTTTCAGCTGAACTGGTCACCAGGTTTCAGAAGGAGCACCTCTGCACTTCGAGATAGGTTGCTAAAAGAAACCATTCCAGGCACTCTGCAGGCTCTGGAAGACATTGACCTTTCCTTCCTTGGACTCAAGTCACATTTTTCACTTCATTGTCATGTGGGACTATTATCTGCAATTGAAAGTAAAAGTGTAGATTAAGGGGAGGGGGGTAGAGGGGCGGGAAGTTGCACAAGAACTCAATTAGAGGGCAAATTCTGTGGTTGAGGAGCTACAGACTATACTCAAGGCCTTTTAAAATGTTCTTTCTGAAATGCATGTTAATTGAAGAAGGCTGAAGATGCAGGCTGGCTGAAGACAAGCAGAACAATCCCAGAGCCTTGCAAAGACAATGTTTCCCCCAGTGGAGACAGAACGGATGGGCAGTCCTGCTCCGATTGCATCTCTGGAGAGGACGATTTATAACGTACCAGACAGGAGAAATTTATTTTCTAACATATGGAAAACATTTCTGGGCTCTGCTGAGGAGCTGGAATTAAAGAAACACAACTACATATTGGTTACAGCTTCTAAATGCAGATCTCAGTTGAGAAGTAAGCCCACTGCCCATTTCATAGAATCACAGAATGATTTCAGATGGAAAAGACCTTTCAGATGATTGAGTCCAACCGTTCTCTACCAAGGCTGGGGCTAACCCATGTCCCCTCAGCACCACATCTCTGCCTCTGTGAAGCATCTCCAGGGATGGGCATTCAACCACCTCCATGGGCAGCCTGTGCTAGTCCTTGAGAACCTTTTCAGTCAAGAAGTTTCATAGAATTGTTAGGGTTGGAAGAGACCTCCAGGGTCATCCAGTTCCAACCCCCCTGCCATGGGCAGGGACACCTCACACTACAGCAGGTTGCTCACAGCTACATCCATTTCTAGATTCTTCTAACATCCAACCTAAACCTGACCTCTGGGGCAACTTGAGGCCATTTCCTCTTCTCCTACCACTTGTTAATAGGGGAGAAGAGCCCAAGCCCCACCTGGCTCTAGCCTTCTTTGAGGGAGTTGTAGAGAGCAATGAGGTCTCCCCTCAGCCTCCTTTTCTCCACACTAAACACCCCCAGCTCCCTCAGCTGCTCCTCCCTAGCCCTGTTCTCCAAACCCTTCACCAGCTTCCTTGCCCTTCTCTGGACATGCTGCAGCCCCTCAATGTCTTTCTTGTAGTGAGGGGCCCAAAACTGAACCCAGCACTCAAAGCATGGCCTCACCAGTGTAGAGCTCAAGGGAACAATCGCTTCCCCAGTCCTGCTGGTCACACAGTTGCTGATCCAGGCCAGGGTGCTGGTGGCTTTCTTGGCCACCTGAGCACATGCAGGTTCATCTTCAGCAGGCTGTTGATCAACACCCCCAAGTCTTTATCTAGTTACTTCTCTATGTTTTTGCTTTCTGCCCTGTTAGGTCTGAATTTCAGAATGGAGGCTTGCATTGTTACATATAGTTCCTGTAGGTCTATAGCCCAGAAGATTATTAGCTGGCAAAGTCCTGTTGTGAAACACAAGCCACGCATCAGATAGGGAACACATGCCATAGGGATGGGACATGGTACTGCTGTCCTACTTACTGTCCTGGCACAGTGATGGAACCAGATAAAGCTACTGACACCAGCAATGCTTCCCATGAAAATGCTCACATAGCCCGAGCTGCAGACAACTCACCCCCTCAAAAAACAAACCAACCCACCTTCTGGTACAAGAAAATGATCCCCTGTTAAGCCACACAAGATCACAGCCTGAGGGAAAGCTCTGCCTCTGGGGCAAATCTTCTCTTTCCCATGCAAATAACATGGTGGATGCCTGGAAGGGTTGCATGCTGCCTGACAAATTATATGGATATGTATGAGTCCTTAGAGCAACCTTCCAGTACCTGAAGGGGACAACAAGAAAGCTGGGGAGGGACTATTGACAAGGGCTTGTAGTGGTAGGATGAGAAGGAATGGATTGAAGTTGGAAGAGGGGAGATTGAGACTGAAGATTAGGAAGAAATTCTTGACAGTGAGGATGGGGAGACACTGGCACAGGTTGCCCAGGGAGGTTGTGGATGTCCCTCTTCCCTGGAGGTATTGAAGGCCAGATTGGATGGGGCCTGGAGCAACCTGAGCTGGTGGGAGGTGTCCCTTCCCATGGTAGGAGGGTTGGAACTGAATGATCTTTAAGATCCCATCCAATCCAAACCATTCTATGATTCTTTCCCTATGTAGCTCAGATTAAGAAAGCCTTTTCCCTCATTCCAGGGTCCATTTTGGGTGTTGTAGTTTATCTTACTGATGCATTTGATCCTTCTGAAGTTGGCTCTTGGTGAAGAGATAGGCTAGCTTAAAAAAAATAGCACTCCTTACACAGGCTCTGCAAACTCAGGTTTTAGGCCAGGAGAATGCATTGTTTGAGTCAGAAATGACCTTGCTTTCAAAAAGACTTCCTTTAAAGCTGCTTCAAGCATTTCATTAGTCTTTTGCAGTACTGTTTTGCTTAGGATGCTTTATCTGACACCATATAGGAACCATGCTTATAGTTGTAGAGGATGGAGAAAGACTAATAAGCCATTCCTGTTCCCTGGAGGTGCTGAAGGCCAGGCTGGATGAGGCCTTGAGCAACCTGGGCTAGTGGAAGGTGTCCCTGCCCACAGCAGGGGGGTTGGAATATGTAAGAGCCATATCAGGGTCAGTGCTTGCACAGGAGCAGGGTGACTGCTTTTTGAGCTGCTACCATGACATTGCTGCAACCACCAGCACTGACCTGCCAGATAAAGTCGGGGTTGGCTGCCTGCAAAGCAGCGTCAGAAATGTGGAGTCTTGGAGTGCTGTGGCTGCACAGAGTGAAACATCTTCAAGGAAAGGCAGGACCTCAGGCCAAATATTTGAGGCAGCAGCAGCAGCAGCAGCAGCATCGTAGCAGCGCCAGCTGGGATTTTCAGAGATGGGCAAATGCCTGATTAAATGACTCAGTCATGCAGATGCTTTTGAAAATTCTGCTGCACGCAGTTAAGTTTATTCATGCATGTGTGGGAGAGGGGGAGGACTGCAAAGACTTTAATAACTACCTTAGGAAAGGAAAAAAAATAAAAGAACAAATGTACTTTCTCTTTAAAACAGAGAGAAGAAAAAAAATCCCCACTGCCGACAACAAAAACCAAAACAAAACCCACCCAAACCCCTAAAAATCCACTGCTGTTGGCTGAGGAAAAGAATCACACAATCACAGAATTGTCAGGGTTGGAAAGGACCTCAAGGATCAGCCAGTTCCAATACCCCTGCCATGGGCAGGCACACCTCACACTACAGCAGGTTGCTCACAGCCACAGCCAGCCTGGCCTGAAAAACCTCCAGGCAGGAGGCTTCCACCACCTCCCTGGGCAACCTGTGCCAGTCTCTCACCACCCTCATGGGCAAGAACTTCTTCCTGACATCCAATCTGATTCTACCCATTTCTAGTTCTGTTCCATTCCCCCCAGTCCTGTCACTCCCTGACACCCTCAAAATTCCCTCTGCAGCTTTCTTGGAGCCCCCTGCAGATCCTGCAAGGCCACAAGAAGGTCTCCTCAGAGCCTTCTCCTCTCCAGACTGAACAGCCCCAACTCTCTCAGTCTGTCCTCATAGGAAAGGAGCTCCAGTCCTCTGCTCATCCTCATGGCCCTTCTCTGGACATGTTCCAGCACCTCCAGATCCTTCCTGAAGAGAGGCTCCAGAGCTGGACACAGTGCTCCAGGTGGGGTCTCAGCAGAGTGGAGCAGAGGGGGAGAATCCCCTCCCTGGCCCTGCTGGCCACACTTCTCTTGCTGCAGCCCAGGCTCTGCTTGGCTCTCTGGGCTGCAAGTGCTCACTGCTGGCTCCTCTTGAGCTTCTCATTCCCCAGCACCCCCAGGTCCTTTTCTTCAGTCCCTGCCCAGCCTATATTGGTACTTGGGATTGTCTTGACCCAGATGCAGGACCTTGCATTTGGTCCTGTTGAGCCTCTTAAGGCTGTCATGGGCCCACATGTCCAGCCTGTAAAGGTCCTTCCGGATGGCATCTCTTCCCTACAGCTTATTTGCTGAAGCTTACAGAAAAGCTGGAAAGAATGCAAGGATGACCAGCTAGACTATGATACAAAAAAGAAGTAAAAAAAGAAGTGCAAAGAAAGAATGAAACAGGAGGGTAAAAATAAAACATATCACAAGCCTATCAATTTCTTCCAGTCTTAAACCCCCTCCAGGCTTCAGTCTGTTATTTCTGGCTTATGCAGACTTCATACTCCACCATCACCTACCAGATAAATGGGAAGCTGAGAGGTTCAGAGAGCTTGAAGACTGCAGGAAAAGGAGAGACTTCAACCCAGAAAAGCAAAGAGTAAATGTGGGGGAAAAAGATGGTCCTAAAGCCTTACTTCTGGATAACAACAACACTGCACCCTCCCTTACGTGACACCTTGACCAACATCACCACATGAGCTACCACCACTGAAGTCCCTCTCACATTCTGGACATCATGAAACATGGAGATAGCTGCCAGGTAGGGCACAATTCAAGGTGTGAATGTCCCCCTGGGCCCTAACAAGGTGCCAGCTACAGCTGTGATTTCCCTCCTTGCTAACACTAGGGAGTAATTTGCTGCTTCTCCACCCAGCATCCTACCCGTAAATATCTGCAGGGGGGGAGGGGTTATCTGTCACCTCCCTGGGGTCAAGTAGGGGGGAGAATCTCTCACAACTTTGACTTTTCACTTTGAATGCAAGGGTCTGAGCGGCTTCAATGCAGCTGAGGCACCATTCATCCAACTTTCCCAATGTGAAGCAACACCTACTTAAAGGCAAAGACTTCTTCCCCTCTGCTAGAAAGCACCCTAGGAGTTTAAAAATCAACACTCAGCCACAAGATTGAGCTAGTGGAGAAATTCAGGAGCACTCCCAGATCCCTAAACACCAGCTGGTTGCATTTCAGCAAAAATATCCTTTGCTATTTGCACAGGCTACTTTTCACTGCCCTACCAGTGAGTATTTCCATGTCTAACCCAGCAAGAGCTGGCACACACCTGCCTGAGGCACATTTTGGCAGTCATCCCTGCTCTGAAGAGCACAGAAGAGAGACAGTCACACCCAGCATGACCACTCATCCCCAGCAGAGCATGGCTCACCCAGTGAATCTGAGGACAAACCTGCACAAATCAGTAAAACCACTCCGGCTCCAGTGGTGCCTCCCCGCCGGCCCCAGCTTGTCCCATCCCAGAGCCCATAAATCACTTCTGGCAGGTAGTTGGGAAGCAGCTGCTAATGATAGTTCTGCTGCAGAGGGCAGGAAGTCACCTTTTAACCCTGCCTGCTGTTGTTTGTTTCCCTGAGCCGTGACAAAAGGCCAGATGTGGAGGACACTCCAGCCATCAGCAGGATCTGGGCAAAACGCGGCAGGGAACCTGCCCTGGTCCCCTTCAACAACACCTTTTGGCTTTGTGCCCTTCCTGGGGCTGGTTTCCAAACAGCTTGATATTAGTCCTCAGTTCTCCCTTGCTCACCCTAAAGATGTAGGGAAGCATCTCCAAGACAACTTTACTGGACTTCCCACCTTCCACCCTTCCACCATCCAATCCCCCACCTGTGCCGCGGGACAAGGAGGGCATTGATAAGGGAACAAACGCTGGGACGCATGTGCACGGGGGGCTGAGACCAGAGCCCAGCAAATCAGTGTTAAGAGACAAAGTGCTCATTGTGGGCATCTTTTTTTCAGCCTGTGGAATAGCCAAGATCAGGTTTCAATTTCTATCCCACAGAAAAGTTTTCTTTCCCCCCTCTCTTTTAAAGCCTGCAAGCGTAGTGGGGGGACAATAGCTGCTTCTGTTTCAGCAAAGCTCCAAAACACATTTGAAGATGTTGCCACAAATTAACTATGAGAAACTCACTCCTCCTGAAGCCACCACTGGTTAGGTGGATGGCACTGCTGCTCTGCTTTTCTCCAGCTGAAAACCACTGCTTTGAGCTTGCTGTTTCATGCATAGGTGAAACACCATTGAAGTTGTTTGTTGGCAACAACTGCAATTCAAAATCTCATTTCCTCGAGCAAGCACCTGACTAGCAGCCATCTACTTGAGCCTGTCTTAAAGACAGAGAGAAAGAGAGGTATTAAGAGGCCTGTGCATGGCTCAGATCAAGCCACAGGAAATCCCAGAGCTGTTATTTGCCCACGTCTAGCCCTGACAACTTCTGCTCTGCCACGATTTTCACGAGGCCAACAAAACCCCAAGGCTTTACCTTCTGGAGAGGGCACACTTGCATCAAACAAAACACACCCAGCTAGCCAAACATGACAAGGGATGGAAGCCAAGGTATAAAAAAAGAATGAAAACCCTTTCCAGCTCAACCATGTAAACCACAGCATAAAGAAGAAGGACCTTGGGTGACGTGTACTTACAGTGAAGACATCATCATCTCCGACCTCAGCCTCGTTGTGAAGCGTTGACGAGGAAGTTGTAGACCCTAGGGACAAAAAAAAAGGGTCCTTTTTTTAAACACATGACATTGCTGTTTTGTTGGTTTGGGTTTTGGGTGGTTTGTTAGTTGTTGGTTTTTTTTTGTTAGGATGGTAAACATTTGGATTCTCACTGTGTGTTGTATACACATGAAAGAGCAGCTCAAATGAAGGAAGGGAAAAAACCCCTCAAAAATCATCTACTGGTAGAGCCAGGTGGGAAAGGTAAAATCTGACTGCTCCTTGATGTGCAACTGCATGGCTGCCAATGCTAATGAACTGCCTTAAAAATAGCACTTAACATTCCCAATTACAGAAGACTTTAATTTCTGCAGAACAGTAAAACTACATCCTAAGCAGTGCTCAAGACCAGATCCTCAGCTGTCAAGAAACCATGTCAGAGATAAGCTTCATGCATTCCCTGATTCTGCAGGGCTGGGGGGGGCGGGGAGGGAGGGAAGACTTGAGCATCAGAAAAACAAACCTGGCTTTGACAATGATGACTTTATTTGGGTTTTGCTATTTTCAATTCTTCTAATTTTGGAAGTTCTTACATATCTGTATGATGTGCAAGGCCTTTGCAGGCTTCTCTGTTATCAACTGTTTCTCAAAGAACCACCTTGCCCTACATTAAGTGAAGTATTTGAAGGGAACTGAAACGTGTAAAGCCACAGATAAGATCAAAATACTGGGGTGCAGTCCTCATCATCATGGAAGCTGGGAAATCATATTGAAAAAAAATCCTTCATGGAACCAAAGAATCACAGAATTGTTTTGGTTGCAGGAGACCTCTCAAGATCATGGAGTTCAACCATCAACCTAAGACCACCGTGGTCACTAAACCATATCCCAAAGCACCACGTCCACAGGTTTCTTGAACATCTCCAGGGCTGGTGACTCCATCCCCTCCCTGGACAGCCTGTTCCAATGCCTGACCACTCTTGCAGGAATTAAGTGTTTCCTAATGTCCAACCTAAACCTCCCCTGGTACAATTTCAGACCATTTCCTTCTGTTCCATCACCTGATTGTAGAGAGAAGAGTCTGACCCCCACCTTACTCCAGCCTCCTTTCAGGGAGCTGCAGGGAGCAATGAGTTCTCCCCTCAGCCTCCTCTTCTCCAGTCTAAAGAACCCCAGTTCCCAAAGCCACTCCTCCCCAGACCTGTTCTCCAGACCCTTCACCAACTTTGTGGCCCCTCTTTGGACACATTCCAGCAACCTCAGTATCTACCTCCAACCTCTTTCTCCACCCTGCCGGTGTCACCCTCCAGTGCCACTCTACTGCCTGGGCAGCGCCCACATGGCACAGAATCACAGAATGTTAGGGGCTGGCAGGGACGTTGAAAGCTCATCCAGCCCAACCTCCCTGCCAGAGCAGGATCACCTAGAGCAGATCACACAGGAACACATCCAGGAGGGTTTTGAATATCTCCAGAAAGGAAGACAGAAGGACAGTAGGGAGGGGGTGGCACATGTCCTTGCTGGATTTGGCAGTAAATTTATGCCATGGCTAAAAGGGGATGACCCCTCTCCCTAACTCCAGCCAAGGATCCTAGACTCCCTTCCCAGCTGCTTTCAACCCCTGTGAGGCTGCCAAGGAAGGTGAGAGCAACAGAATGCTTTGATAGGGGGGGAGAACCCCTAAGTGAAAGCCATTTTTATTGGTAAAGAAAGCTCACTGTTAGACTGAATTAGGGCCCCCACCACACTCCTGACTAAAAAAGCTGAACAGTTTGTACCCCCTTCATTCTGGAAATCTTTTTAAAAGGATTTGCTTTATGTAATGCCATCCACACCAGCCTTGACTGCTCTCAGTTGCATCACCATGAAGATGTGCAGAGCTAAGTGTGAAAGCCCACTTAAAACACCAAGTAATCTGAAAACATTTGTGCCTTAAAAGTAAACACAAAAACCACCCAAAATCCAGACACCCTACAGAGTTGTATAGGGTGCCTGTAGCAAACCTTCTATCAGTTACAGTTGAATAATGAAGCATTTTCTCAAGTATCAAAGACACACAGTTGGCTCTGCTTAATATTACCTCCTAAATTTGATCTATGTGAGGAAAAAAACAATGAGTTGGGGCTGTTCAGCCTGAAGAAAAGAAGGCTTCAGGGAGACCTCAGAGCAGCCTTCCGGTACCTAAAGGGGACCTACAAGAAAACTGGGGAGGGACTTTCTGCAAGGGTTTGTAGTGACAGGACAAGGGAGAATGGATTGAAGATTGAGGAAGGCAGATTTAAATTGAAAATTAGGAAGAAATTCTTGACAGGGAGGGTGGTAAGACCCTGGAACAGGTTGCTGGGAAGGGGTTGTGGATGCCTCCTCCCTGGAGGTGTTGGCCTGGTGGGATGAGGCCTTGAGCAACCTGGGCTAGTGGAAGGTGTCCCTGCCCATGGCAGGGGGGTTGGAACTGGATGATCAAGGTCCCATCCAACCTAAACCATTCTGTGAATCTATGATAAAGGAAACCTACTGCATGTGCACATGACCAGTCATTGTTTTTCATTCAGAAAGCCTTATTTGGAAGTTAAGGGGGAACACATTCATGAGGATTAGTCTGTGCCATTAATGGGATAAATATAGATTTGCTGATCTTGAAGTATATGAGATACAGCAGAGCTTGATTTTAAATACCTCCACTGCGAAATGGATCAGAAAGAGCAGAACAGGAGCTGCCACGTGCCAGCACTTCCAAAATACTACCCCAATACAGCTGAGTTATCATCTCCTTGAAACTTTGCACAATCCTGTGCCACTTACATAAAACATCACTTTCATGACTCAAAATGCTTCCCAGTTTTAGCAAGCAAGAAGAAGAAAATGGAAGGCATAGCTGCAACTTCCTTGCGTTAATGGCACAGGAAAAAGCAAATGACTAACTAGTTGAGAGGATCCTTCCTCTAACTGATGAGGTATTTACCAGGAAAGAGCCCTGGGGGATTATTTCTCTCCTAGTATCTAGCATTTCCATGTTAAAAGCAAGGACAGGGCATCCAGAACATTAAGCTGCCTCATGGAGCTGAAGTTCTCACAAAGAAGACACATCTGTATATACCATTTGTGCTAACAGCCTCAACAAAAACACCACCATCGAGATAGGGAAATATCCCAGGCACACCAGGTGAGGAGGAGAAAGGCTTTGGACCATAGACCCCCACATGAAAAATAAAAGCTTTTAAAAAATATCAAGCAAAACCCCTACAGAATCATTTTGGTTGATAAAGACCTCTCAGATCACAGAATCACAGACTAGTTTGGGTTGGAAGAGACCTCCAAAGGTCATCCAGTCCAACTCCCCTGCACTCAGCAGGATCATCCTCTACTAGACCAGATTGCTCAGAGACTTGTTGAGCCTCACCCTGAATATTTCAAGGGATGGGGCCTCAACTACCTCCCTGGGCAACCTTTTGCAGTGTTCCACCACCCTCATGGTAAAGGAACTTGTTCCTCATATCCAATCTAAATCTGCTCTTCTCTAATTTCAAACCATTGCCCTGCATCCTATCACTGCAGGCCTTTGCAAACAGTCCCTCTGCAGCCTTATTCTAGCCCCCTTCACGTACTGGAAGGCCTCTATTCTCAGGATCTCAGGTAGTGATAGGACTAGGGGGAATGGAATGAAGCTGGAGGTGGGGAGATTCAGGCTAGATGTGAGGAGGAGGTTCTTCACCATGAGAGTGGTGAAACCCTGGAATGGGTTGTCCAGGGAGGTGGTCGAGGCCCCGTCCCTGGAGGTGTTTAAGCCCAGGCTGGATGAGGCTCTGGCCAGGCTGATCTAGTGTGGGGTGTCCCTGCCCATGGCAGGGGGATTGCAACTAGATGATCCTTGTGGTCCCTTCCAACCCTGACTGATACTATGATACTATGATAATATTAGGTCTCCCTGGAGCCTTCTCTTCTTCAGGCTGAACAACCCCAGCTGCCTCAACCTATCCTCATAGCAGAGGTGCTCCAGCCCCCCGATCATTTTTGTGGCCCTCTCTTGGACCTGCTCCATCAGGTCCACGACCTTCCTGTGTTGAGGACTCCATCATTCTCTAACTCTGATAAGTCTGGTGCTAAATCCTGTCCCTCAGCACTGCATCTCTGCTCCTTTGAAACACCTCCACGAAGAGGCAGATTTCATTAAAATCAAGCACGACTAAATTACAGCTGGTTTATGATTGCCTGATTGGAGCAAAATGTGGAAAGATTTATGACAACTTCAAAGCTCAGCAATTCAAACACATTTTTTTACAGAACTGCAGGAAAACCCCCAAACACAACAAAGCCTTCAAGAACTCCCACCCAACTAAGAGGCTGTAGACAAAACTAAT
>NW_027145259.1:0-25286 GCF_026170545.1 Melanerpes formicivorus | reverse complement strand
GCCCTGCCCTCAGCCGAGCCCCAGCCCCAGCCCGGCCCCAGTTCTGCCCCAGCCCCAGCCCCAGCCCAACCCTGGACCCAGCCCCAGCCCCAGCCCTGCCCAACCTAGCCCCAGCCCTAGCCCAGCCCCTGCCCTGGACCCAGCCCCAGCCCCACCCCAGCCTCATCCCCAGGCACAGCCCTGCCCCAGCCCCAGCCCTGCCCTGGCCCAGCCCCAGCCCAGCCCCTGCCCTGGACCCAGCCCCTGCCCTGGTCCCAGCCCCAGCCACAGCCCAGCCCCAGCCCTGGACCCAGCCCCAGGCGCAGCCGCGGCCCCAGCCCAGCCCTAGCCCAGCCCCAGCCCCAGCCCAGCCCCTGCCCTGGACCCAGCCCCCAGCCCAGCCTCAGCCACAGCCCAGCCCCAGCCCTGGACCCAGCCCCAGCGCAGCCCCAGCCCCACCCCAGCCTCATCCACTGCCCAGCCCCAGCCCTGCCCCAATCCAAACCCGAGCCCCGGCCCCATCCCCATCCCTGCCCCCCACCCAGCCCCAGCCCCAGCCCTGCCCCAGCCTAACCCCAGCCCCAGTCCAGCCCCTGCCCTGGACCCAGTCCCAGCCCCAGCCCTTCTCCAGCCCTGCCCAACCTAGCCCCAGCCCTAGCCCAGACCCTGCCCTGGAACCCAGCCCCAGCCCCATCCCAGCCTCATCCCCAGCCACAGCCCTGCCCCAGCCCCAGCCCTGCCCTGGCCCAGCCCCAGCCCCAGCCCAGCCCCTGCCCTGGACCCAGCCCCTGCCCTGGTCCCAGCCCCTGCCCTGGTCCCAGCCCCAGCCACAGCCCAGCCCCAGCTCTGGACCCAGCCCCAGGCGCAGCCCCGGCCCCAGCCCAGCCCTAGCCCAGCCCCAGCCCCAGCCCAGCCCCTGCGCTGGACCCTGCCCCAGCCCAGCCTCAGCCACAGCCCAGCCCCAGCCCTGGACCCAGCCCCAGCCCAGCCCCAGCCCCACCCCAGCCTCATCCCCTGCCCAGCCCCAGCCCTGCCCCAATCCAAACCCAAGCCCCGGCCCCATCCCCATCCCTGCCCCCCACCCAGCCCCAGCCCCAGCCCTGCCCCAGCCTAACCCCAGCCCCAGTCCAGCCCCTGCCCTGGACCCAGTCCCAGCCCCAGCCCTTCTCCAGCCCTGCCCAACCTAGCCCCAGCCCTAGCCCAGACCCTGCCCTGGACCCAGCCCCAGCCCCATCCCAGCCTCATCCCCAGCCACAGCCCTGCCCCAGCCCCAGCCCTGCCCTGGCCCAGCCCCAGCCCCAGCCCAGCCCCTGCCCTGGACCCAGCCCCTGCCCTGGTCCCAGCCCCTGCCCTGGTCCCAGCCCCAGCCACAGCCCAGCCCCAGCCCTGGACCCAGCCCCAGGCGCAGCCCCGGCCCCAGCCCAGCCCTAGCCCAGCCCTAGCCCCAGCCCAGCCCCTGCGCTGGACCCTGCCCCAGCCCAGCCTCAGCCACAGCCCAGCCCCAGCCCTGGACCCAGCCCCAGCCCAGCCCCAGCCCCACCCCAGCCTCATCCCCTGCCCAGCCCCAGCCCTGCCCCAATCCAAACCCGAGCCCCGGCCCCATCCCCATCCCTGCCCTCCACCCAGCCCCAGCCCCAGCCCTGCCCCATCCCAGCCCCAGCCCCAGCCCCAGCCCTGCCCTCAGCCCAGCCCCAGGCCCGGATCCAGCCCCGGCCTCAGCCCAGCCCTAAGCTAGCCCTGCCCCAGCCCCTGCCCCAGCCCATTCCTGGTCCCAGCCCAGCCACAGCCCAGCCCCAGCACTGCCCCAGCCCAGCCCCAGCCCAGCCCCAGCCCTGGACCCAGCCCCAGCCCCAGCCCAGCCCTAGCCCAGCCCTGCCCTCAGCCCAGCCCCAGGCCCGGACCCAGCCCCGGCCTCAGCCCAGCCCTAACCTAGCCCTGCCCCAGCCCCCGCCCTGCCCAGCCCCAGCCCTGCATCGAACCCAGCCCCAGCCCGGCCCCAGCCCTGCCCCAGCTCTGGCCCCAGCCCTGTCTCCTGCCCTGGCCCCTGCCCCAGCCCCCAGCCCTACGCTAGCCCTGCCCTCAGCCCCAGCCCCAACCCCAGCCCCACCCTCAGCCCCAGCCCAGCCCCAGCCCCAGCCCTGCCCCGGCCCAACCACAGCCCCAGCCACAGCCCCAGCCCTGTGCCAGCCCTACCCCCAGCCCAGCGCCGGTCCCAGCCCAGCCCAAGCCCCAGCCCTGCCCTGGACCCAGCCCCAGCCCCACCCCAGCCTCATCCCCAGCCCTGCCCCAGCCTCGGCCGCAGCCCAGCCCCAGCCCAGACCCCAGCCCAGCCTCAGCCCCGGCCCCAGCCCTGCCCGAACCCCAGCCCTAGCCCAGCCCTGCCCTCAGCCCAGCCCTAGCTCGGCCACAGCCCAGTCCGCAGCCCCAGCCCCAGCCCCAGCCCCACCCTCGTCCCCAGCCCAGCCCCAGTTCCAGCCCTGCCCCAGCCCTGCCCCTGCCCCGGCCCCCGCTCCGGCCCCAACCTTGGCCCCAGCCCAACCCCAGTTCCAGCCCTGCCCCAGTCCCCGCCCCAGACCCAGCCACAGCCCCAGCCCTGTGCCAGCCCTACCCCAGCCCAGCCCCGGTCCCAGCCCAGCCCCTGCCCTGGACCAAGCCCCAGCCCCACTCCAGCCTCATCCCCAGCCCAGGTCCAGCCCTGCCCCAGCCCAAGCCCCAGACCCAGCCCCATCCCTGCCCCCAGCCCAGCCCCAGCCCCAGCCCTGCCCCAGTTCAGCCCTAGCCCAGCCCTGCCCCAGCCCCCGCCCTGCCCCAGCCCCACACTGCACCGAACGCAGCCCCAGACCGACCCCAGCCCTGCCCCAGCTCTAGCCCCAGCCCTGCCCCCTGCCCCGGCCCCTGCCCCAGCCCTGCCCCAGCCCTAGCCCAGCCCTGCCCTCAGCCCCAGCCGCAGCCCCACACTCGGCCCCAGCCCAGCCCCTGCCCCAGCCCTGCCCCGGCCCCAGTTATGCCCCAGCCCCAGACCCAGCGCAACCCTGGACCCAGCCCGAGCCCCAGCCCAGCCCCAGCCTAGCCCCAGCCCCAGTCCAGCCCCTGCCCTGGACCCAGTCCCAGCCCCAGCCCTTCCCCAGCCCTGCCCAACCTAGCCCCAGCCCTAGCCCAGCCCCTGCCCTGGACCCAGCCCCAGCCCCACCCCAGCCTCATCCCCAGCCACAGCCCTGCCCCAGCCCCAGCCCTGCCCTGGCCCAGCCCCAGCCCCAGCCCAGCCCCTGCCCTGGACCCAGCCCCTGCCCTGGTCCCAGCCCCAGCCACAGCCCAGCCCCAGCCCTGGACCCAGCCCCAGGCGCAGCCGCGGCCCCAGCCCAGCCCTAGCCCAGCCCCAGCCCCAGCCCAGCCCCTGCCCTGGACCCAGTCCCAGCCCAGCCTCAGCCACAGCCCAGCCCCAGCCCTGGACCCAGCCCCAGCCCAGCCCCAGCCTCATCCCCTGCCCAGACCCAGCCCTGCCCCAGCCTATGCCCATCCCCAGCCCAGCCCCATCCCCAGCCCAGCCCCTGCCCTGGACCAAGCCCCAGCCCCACTCCAGCCTCATCCCCAGCCCAGGTCCAGCCCTGCCTCAGCCCAAGCCCCAGACCCAGCCCCATCCCTGCCCCCAGCCCAGCCCCAGCCCCAGCCCTGCCCCAGTTCAGCCCTAGCCCAGCCCTGCCCCAGCCCCCGCCCTGCCCCAGCCCCACACTGCACCGAACGCAGCCCCAGCCCGACCCCAGCCCTGCCCCAGCTCTAGCCCCAGCCCTGCCCCCTGCCCCGGCCCCTGCCCCAGCCCTGCCCCAGCCCTAGCCCAGGCCTGCCCTCAGCCCCAGCCGCAGCCCCACACTCGGTCCCAGCCCAGCCCCTGCCCCAGCCCTTACCCGGCCCAGCTCCATCCACAGCCCAGCCACAGCCCTGGACCCAGCCCCAGCCCAGCCCCATCACCAGCCCTGCCCCAGCCCTGCCCTCAGCCCAGCCCCAGCCCCAGCCCGGCCCCAGTTCTGCCCCAGCCCCAGACCCAGCCCAACCCTGGACCCAGCCCCAGCCCCAGCCCTGCCCAACCTAGCCCCAGCCCTTGCCCAGACCCTGCCCTGGACCCAGCCCCAGCCCCACCCCAGCCTCATCCCCAGCCACAGCCCTGCCCCAGCCCCAGCCCTGCCCTGGCCCAGCCCCAGCCCCAGCCCAGCCCCTGCCCTGGACCCAGCCCCTGCCCTGGTCCCAGCCCCAGCCCCAGCCCAGCCCCAGCCCTGGACCCAGCCCCAGGCGCAGCCCAGGCCCCAGCCCAGCCCTAGCCCAGCCCCAGCCCCAGCCCAGCCCCTGCCCTGGACCCAGCCCCAGCCCTGCCCCAATCCAAACCCGAGCCCCGGCCCCATCCCCATCCCTGCCCCCCGCCCAGCCCCAGCCCCAGCCCTGCCCCATCCCAGACCCAGACCCAGCCCCAGCCCTGCCCTCAGCCCAGCCCCAGGCCCGGACCCAGCCCCGGCCTCAGCCCAGCCCTAAGCTAGCCCTGCCCCAGCCCCTGCCCCAGCCCATTCCTGGTCCCAGCCCAGCCACAGCCCAGCCCCAGCACTGCCCCAGCCCAGCCCCAGCCCAGCCCCAGCCCTGGACCCAGCCCCAGCCCCAGCCCAGCCCTAGCCCAGCCCTGCCCTCAGCCCAGCCCCAGGCCCGGACCCAGCCCCGGCCTCAGCCCAGCCCTAACCTAGCCCTGCCCCAGCCCCCGCCCTGCCCAGCCCCAGCCCTGCACCGAACCCAGCCCCAGCCCGGCCCCAGCCCTGCCCCAGCTCTTGCCCCAGCCCTGGCCCCTGCCCTGGCCCCTACCCCAGCCCCAGCCCTACGCTAGACCTGCCCTCAGCCCCAGCCCCAGCCCCAGCCCCACCCTCGGCCCCAGCCCAGCCCCAGCCCCAGCCCTGCCCCGGCCCAGCCCCAGCCCTAGCCCAGCCCCAGCCACAGCCCCAGCCCTGTGCCAGCCCTACCCCAGCCCAGCGCCGGTCCCAGCCCAGCCCAAGCCCCAGCCCTGCCCTGGACCCAGCCCCAGCCCCACCCCAGCCTCATCCCCAGCCCTGCCCCAGCCTCGGCCGCAGCCCAGCCCCAGCCCCAGCCCAGACCCCAGCCCAGCCTCAGCCCCGGCCCCAGCCCTGCCCGAACCCCAGCCCTAGCCCAGCCCTGCCCTCAGCCCAGCCCTAGCTCGGCCACAGCCCAGTCCGCAGCCCCAGCCCCAGCCCCAGCCCCACCCTCGTCCCCAGCCCAGCCCCAGTTCCAGCCCTGCCCCAGTCCCCGCCCCAGACCCAGCCACAGCCCCAGCCCTGTGCCAGCACTACCCCAGCCCAGCCCTGGTCCCAGCCCAGCCCAAGCACTGGCCCAGCCCCATCCCCAGCCCCATCCTTGCCCCCAGCCCAGCCCTAGCCCGGCCCCAGCTCCAGCCCCAGCCCCAGCCCTGCCCCAGTCCCTGCCCCAGCCCAGTCCTGGTCGCAGCCCAGTCCCAGTCCAGGCCCAGCCCTAGTCCAGGCCCAGCCCTGCCCCAACCTAGGCCCATCCCCAGCCCAGCCCCATCCCCAGCCCAGCCCCTGCCCTGGACCCAGCCCCAGCCCCACTCCAGCCTCATCCCCAGCCCAGGTCCAGCCCTGCCCCAGCCCAAGCCCCAGACCCAGCCCCATCCCTGCCCCCAGCCCAGCCCCAGCCCCAGCCCTGCCCCAGTTCAGCCCTAGCCCAGCCCTGCCCCAGCCCCCGCCCTGCCCCAGCCCCAGCTCTGCACCGAACGCAGCCCCAGCCCGACCCCAGCCCTGCCCCAGCTCTAGCCCCAGCCCTGCCTCCTGCCCCGGCCCCTGCCCCAGCCCCAGCCCCAGCCCTAGCCCAGACCTGCCTTCAGCCCCAGCCGCAGCCCCACACTCGGCCCCAGCCCAGCCCCTGCCCCAGCCCTGCCCCGGCCCAGCTCTAGCCACAGCCCAGCCACAGCCCTGGACCCAGCCCCAGCACAGCCCCATCACCAGCCCTGCCCCAGCCCTGCCCTCAGTCCAGCCCCAGCCCCAGCCCGGCCCCAGTTCTGCCCCAGCCCCAGCCCCAGCCCAATCCTGGACCCAGCCCCAGCCCCAGCCCAGCCCCAGCCTAGCCCCAGTCCCAGTCCAGCCCCTGCCCTGGGCCCAGTCCCAGCCCCAGCCCAGCCCCAGCCCAGCCCCAGCCACCACCCAGCCCCAGCCCTGCCGCCAGCCCAGCCCCAGCCCCACCCTGGACCCAGCCCCAGCCCCAGCCCTGCCCCAGCCCTGCCCAACCTAGCCCCAGCCCTAGCCCAGCCCCTGCCCTGGACCCAGCCCCAGCCCCACCCCAGCCTCATCCCCAGCCACAGCCCTGCCCCAGCCCCAGCCCTGCCCTGGCCCAACCCCAGTCCCAGCCCAGCCCCTGCCCTGGACCCAGCCCCTGCCCTGGTCCCAGCCCCAGCCACAGCCCTGCCCTGGCCCAGCCCCAGCCCCAGCCCGGCCCCTGCCCTGGACCCAGCCCCTGCCCCCGGCCCCACCCCAGCCCTAGCCCAGCCCCAGCCCTGGACCCAGCCCCACCCCAGCCCCAGACCCAGCCCTGCCCTATCCCAGCCCCAGCCCTACCCCAGCCCTGCCCTAGCCCCAGCCCTGCCCCCAGTCCAGCCCCAGCCAAAACCCTGCCCCAGCCCAGCCCCAGCCACCGCCCTACCCCAGCCCCCGCACCCAGCCCCAGCCCTCTCCCACTCCCCGCCCCAGCCCCAGCCCCAGCCCCACCCCCGGCCCCACCCCCGGCCCCAGCTCCGGCCCCAGCCAAGCCCCACTCACGTCCCCATCCCCGGCCCCAGCCCAGCCCCAGCCCCAGCCCTGCCCCAGCCCCCACCGTCAGCACCAGCGCAGCCCCAGCCCCTGCCCAGCCCCAGCCCCACCCTCAGCACCAGCCCAGCTCCAGCCACAGCCCTGCCCCAGCCCTGGACCCAACCCCAGCCCTGCCCCAACCCAAACCCAGCCCCAGCCCAGCCCCAGCCCCAGCCCAAGCCCTGCTCTGGACCCAGCCCCAGCCCCACCCCAGCCTCATCCCCTGACCAGCCCTAGCCCTGCCCCAGCCCAAGCCCCAGCCCCAGCCCCAGCCCCATCCCTGTCCCCAGCCCAGCCCCAGCCCCAGCCCCAGCCCTGCCCCAGCCCAGCCCCTGCCCTGGACCCAGCCCCAGCCCAGCCCCAGCCACAGCCCCAGCCCAGCCCCAGCCCAGCCCCAGCCACAGCCCAGCCCCAGCCCTGGACCCAGCCCCAGCCCCAGCCCAACCCCAGCCCCAGACCTACCCCAGCCCAACCCCAGCCCCAGCCCAGCCCCCAGCCCCGGCCCTACCCCTGCCCAGTCCCGGTCCATGCCCAGCCCCAGCCCTGCCCCACCCTCGTCCCCAGCCCAGCCCCTGCCTCAGCCCTACCCCTGCCCAGTCCCGGTCCATGCCCAGCCCCAGCCCTGCCCATGACTTGGTTCCAGCCCCAGCCCCAGCCCTGCCCCAGCCCCGCCCTCTGCCCCAGCCCAGCCCAGGCCCCTGCCCCAGCCCCAGCCCTAGCCCAGTCCCGCCCTCGGCCCCAGCCCCAGCCCCAGCCCTAGCCCAGCCCTGCCCTCATCCCCAGCCCCAGCTCCAGCCCCACCCTCGGCCCCAGCCCAGCCCCTGCCCCAGGGCTGCCCCGGCCCAGCCCCAGCCCCAGCCCACCCCCTGCCCTGGACCCAGCCCCAGCCCAGCCCCAGCCCAGCCCCAGTGTGGTGGGTGGAATGGTAAGGCCAAGAAGCCTCCTCCCTTCCCCCTTGTAAAGTAAAGGGAAAGAAAAATTGAAGGGAAAGGAAAAAAAAGCTCACAAGCTGAATTAGCAAAGCAGTGGAGCTATATTTACAAAGCAGTGTAGGGTATGCAGGGGAATATTTACAAATTTACAATATCTACAATATATACAAAGATATACAACAGAGTAACACAGAAATGAGAGTAACCCCCCTCGGACAGAGAGGGGTTCCCCACCTCCGCTCTACCCTCTCTTCCCCCCCTTTCCCCAGAATGGGATAGAAAGAGAAAGAAAAGAGAGGAAAAAATTTTAGAAGCAGTTTGTGTTAATTGGAAAGGAGTTAATACAGGCCTTTATCTGGTTTTCAAGGCCGAGGCCTTGGCAGAAAGCCCAGCACAAAACAGAGCTGCTGCACGAAGAAGAGGCGGAAGCAAGACTGAAAATAAAGTGCTGGAAAAACCCAGTATACCCTCCTGCTGTCACAGTTCAGAAGGTGATTCCTCCCACTCTTCCAATGAAATTAGTTTAGATTATTCCTTCCGTTTACCAACTTCCGTCCACCATATTCCCTTTCTTAAGGCAGCAACGTCAACCGGCCACACCCCGCCACAGCCCAGCCCCAGCCCTGGACCCAGCCTCAGTTGCAGCCCCGGCCCCAGCCCCAGCCCCAGCCCCAGCCCAGCCCTAGCCCAGCCCCAGCCCCAGCCCAACCCCAGCCCCAGCCCAGCCCCCAGCCCCGGCCCTACCCCTGCCCAGTCCCGGTCCATGCCCAGCCCCAGACCTGCCCAGCCCCAGCCCCAGCCCCATCCCTGCCCAAGACTTGGTTCCAGCCCCAGCCCCAGCCCTACCCCAGCCCAGCCCTCTGGCCCAGCCCAGCCCCAGCCCCAGCCCTAGCCCTGCCCTGGACCCAGCCCCAGCCCCAACCCAGCCTCATCCCCTGCCCAGCCCCAGCCCTGCCCCAGCCCAAGCCCCAGCCCCAGCCCCATCCCCAGCCCCATCCCTGCCCCCAGCCCAGCCCCAGCCCCAGCCAAGCCCCATCCCAGCCCCAGCACAAGCCCCAGCCCAAGCCCTGCCCCAGTCCCTGCCCCACCCCAGTCCTGGTCCCAGACCAGCCCCAGGCCCAGACCCAGCCCCGGCCTCAGCCCAGCCCTAACCTAGCCCTGCCCCAGCCCCAGGCCTAGCCCAGCCGTGCCCTCAGCCCAGCCCCAGCCCTGGACCAAGCCCCAGCCCTGAGCCAAACCCAGCGCCAGCCTGGCCCCAGCCCTGCCCTAGCTCCAGCCCTAGCCCTGTCCCCAGCCTCAGCCCGTACCCCTGCCCCAGTCCCAGTCCTGCCCCATCCCAGCCCACAGCCCCAGCCCTGCCCTCAGCCCAGCCCCAGCCCAGCCCCAGCCCTGCCCCAGCCTAGCCCCAGCCCCAGGCCAGCCCCACTCTGGACCCAGCCCAGCCCCAGTCCAGCCCCAGCCCTGCCCCAGCCTAGCCCCAGCCCTAGTCCAGACCCTGCCCTGGACCCAGTCCCAGCCCCAGCCCAGCCCCAGCCACCGCCCAGTCCCAGCCCTGCCCCCAGCCCAGCCCCAGCCCCACCCTGGACCCAGCCCCAGCCCCAGCCCTGCCCCAGCCCTGCCCCAGCCTAGCCTCAGCCCCAGCCAAGCCCCTGCCCTGGACCCAGCCCCAGCCCCACCCCAGCCTCATCCCCAGCACAGGCCCAGCTCTGCCCCAGCCCAGCCCCAGCCCCAGCCCCAGCCAAGCCCCACTCATGGCCCCATCCCCGGCCCCAGCCCAGCCCTGCCCCAGCCCAGCCCTGCCCCGGCCCAGCCCCAGCCCAGCCCCAGCCCCAGCCCCAGCCCCAGCCCTGCCCCAGCCCAGCCCCAGCCACAGCCCAGCCCCAGCCCTGGATCCAGCTCCAGTCGCAGCCCCGGCCCCAGCCCAGCCGTAGCCCAGCCCCAGCCCCACACTCAGCCCCAGCCCAGCCCCAGCCCCAGCCCCAGCCCTGCCCTAGCCCAGCCCCAGCCCTGGACCAAGCCCCACCCCTGAGCCGAACCCAGCCCCAGCCTGGCCCCAGCCCTGCCCTAGCTCCAGCCCTAGCCCTGTACCCAGCCCCGGCCAGTGCCCCTGCCCCAGACCCAGTCCTGCCCCATCCCAGCCCCCAGCCCCAGCCCTGCCCTCAGCCCAGCCCCAGACCCAGCTTGGCCCCAGCCCTGTCCCGAGCCCCAGCCACCACCCAGCCCCAGCCCTGCCCCCAGCCCAGACCTAGCCCCACCCTGGACCCAGCCCCAGCCCCAGCCCTGCCCCAGCCCTGCCCAGCCTAGCCCCAGCCCCAGCCCAGCCCCTGCCCTGGACCCACCCCCAGCCCCACCCCAGACTCATCCCCAGACACAGCCCTGCCCCAGCCCCAGCCCTGCCCCGGCCAGCCCCAGCCCCAGCCACAGACCAGCCCCAGCCCTGGACCCAGCCCCAGTCCAGCCCCGGCGCCAGCCCTGCCCTAGCCCAGCCCCAGCCCTGCCCCAGCCCAACCCCAGCCCCACCCTCAGCCCCAGCCCAGCTCCAGCCACAGACCAGTCCCAGCCCTGGACCCAGCCCCAGCCCAGCCCCAGCCCCAGCCCTGCCCTAGCCCAGCACCAGCCCTGCCACAGCCCAACCACAGCCCCAGCACTGTACCCAGACCAGCCCCAGCCCTGCCCCAGCCCAACCCCAGCCCCAGCCCTGTACCCAGCCCAGCCCCAGCCCCAGCCAAAGCCCTGCCCCAGACCAGCCCCAGCACCAGCCCAGCCCCAGCCCTGGACCCAGCCCCAGCCCGAGCCCTCTCCCAGTCCCCGCCCCAGTCCCAGCCCCGGCCCCAGCCAAGCCCCACTCATGGCCCCATCCCCGGCCCCAGCCCAGCCCCAGGCCTGACCTCAGCCCCAGCCCTGCCCTAGCCCAGCACCAGCCCTGCCACAGCCCAACCACAGCCCCAGCACTGTACCCAGACCAGCCCCAGCCCTAGCCCCAGCCCAGCCCCAGCCCCAGCCCCAGCCCCACCCTCAGCCTCAGCCCAGCTCCAACCACAGCCCTGCCACAGCCCTGTACACAGCCCCAGCCCAGCCCCAGCCCCAGCCCTGCCCTAGCCCAGCCCCAGCCTGGCCCCAGCCCTGCCCTACCTCCAGCCCTAGTCCTGGCCCCAGCCTCGGCCCGTGCCCCAGCCCCAGTCCCAGTCCTGCCCCATCCCAGCCTCCAGCCCCAGCCCTGCCCTCAGCCCAGCCCCAGACCCAGCCTGGCCCCAGCCCTGTCCCGAGCCCCAGCCCCAGGCCCAGCCCCAACCCCAGCCCCAGCCCTGCCCCAGCCCAGCCCCAGGCCTGACCTCAGCCCTGCCCCAGCCCTGGCTCCAGCCCCAGCCCTGCGCCAACCCAGCCCCAGCCCAAGGCCCAGTCTCAAGTCTAGTCCTGCCCCAGCCCTGGCCCCAATCCACCCCCAGCCCTACCCCTACCTCAGCCCTAGCCCCAGCCCTGTCCGCAACCCCAGCCCTAGCCCCAGCCCCACTCTCGCCACCAGCCCAGCACCACCCTCGTCAACAGCCCAGCCCCAGACCCAAACTTGGCCCCAGCCCAGCCCCAGTTCAAGCCCTGCCCCAGCCCTGCCCCTGCCCCGGTCCCAGCCCCGGCCCCAGACTCGGCCCCAGCCCAGGCCCAGGCCTAGCCCTGTGCCAGCCCTACCCCAGCCCAGCCCTGGTCCCAGCCCAGCCCCAGCCCCAGCCCTATCCCCAGCCCCGGCACCTGCCCCAGCACCAGCCCTAGCCCAGCCCTGCCCTCAGCCCCAGCCCCAGCCCCAGCCCAAGCCCCACCCTCGGCCCCAGCCCAGTCCTTGCCCCAGCCCTGCCCCGGCCCAGCCCCAGCCCCAGTCCAGCCCCTGCCCTGGACCCAGCCACAGCCCAGGCCCAGCCACAGCCCCAGCCCAGCCACAGCCCAGCCACAGCCCAGCCCCAGCCACAGCCCTACCCTCAGCCCAGACCCAGACCCAGCCTGGCCCCAGCCCTGGCCCAAGCCCCAGTCCCAGCCCCAGCCCCAGCCCCAGCCTTGCCCCAGCCACAGCCCCAGGCCTGACCTCAGCCCTGCCCCAGCCCTGGCTCCAGCCCCAACCCTGGCTCCAGCCCCAGCCCCAGCCCCAGCCCCAGCCCTGCGCCAACACAGCCCCAGACCAAGGCCCAGCCTCAAGCCTAGTCCTGCCCCAGCCCTGCCCCCAATCCAGCCCCACCCCTACCCCTAACTCAGCCCTAGCCCCAGCCCTGCCCCAGCCCCATCCTTGCCCCCAGCCCAGCCCTAGCCCGGCCCCAGCCCCAGCCCCAGCCCAAGCCCTGCCCTAGTCCCTGCCCCAGGCTCAGCCCCGGCCCCAGCCCTGCCCCAGCCCCAGCCCTAGCCCAGCCCTGCCCCAGCCCCAGCCCTAGCTCGGCCACAGCCCTGTCCGCAGCCCCAGCCCCAGCCCCAGCCCCACCCTCATCCCCAGCCCAGCCCCTGCCCCAGCCCTACCCCTGCCCAGTCCCGGTCCATGCCCAGCCCCAGCCCTGCCACAGACCCGCCTCAGCCCCAGACCCAGCCCTGCCCAAGACTTGGTTCCAGCCCCAGCCCCAGCCCTGCCCCAGCCTCAGTCCTGCCCCAGCCCCGGCCCCAGCCCCAGCCCCAGCCCAAGCCCTGCCCCCAACCCAGCCCCAGCCATGCCCCCAGCCCAGACCTGCCAACAGCCCCAGCCCAAGGCCTAGCCTCCAGCCTACTCCAGCCCCAGCCCCGGCCCCAACCTCAGTCCCAGCCCTACCCCAGGCCCCAGCCCCTGCCCCCAGCCCAGCCCCAGCCCTGCGTCAGCCCTGCCCCAGCCCTAGTCCCCAGCCCACCCCCAGCAGAGCACCAGCACAGCCCCAGCCCTAGACCCAGCCCAGGCCCAGCCCCTGCCCCGGACCAGCCCCAGCCCCAGCCCCGGCCCCAGCCAAGCCCCACTCACGGCCCCATCCCTGGCTCCAGCCCAGCCCTGCCCCAGCCCCAGCCCTGCACCGAACCCAGCCACAGCCTGGCCCCAGCCCTGCCCCAGCCCAGCCCCAGCCACAGCCCAGCCCCAGCCGTGGATCCAGCCCCAGTCGCAGCCCCGGCCCCAGCCCAGCCCTAGCCTAGCCCCAGCCCCACCCTCAGCCCCAGCCCAGCCCCAGCCCCAGCCCTGCCATAGCCCAGACCCAGTCCTGGACCAAGCCCCACCCCTGAGCCGAACCCAGCCCCAGCCTGGCCCCAGCCCTGCCCTAGCTCCAGCCCTAGCCCTGTCCCCAGCCTCGGCCCGTGCCCCTGCCCCAGTCCCAGTCCTGCCCCATCCCAGCCCCCAGCCCCAGCCCTGCCCCCAGCCCAGCCCCAGACCCAGCCTGGCCCCAGCCCTGTCCCCAGCCCCAGCCCCAGCCCTTCCCCAGCTCAGCTCCACCCCTGGATCCAGCCCCAGTCGCGGCCCCGGCTCCAGCCCAGCCCTGGCCCAGCCCCAGCCCCACCCTCAGCCCCAGAACAGCTCCAGCCACAGGCCAGCCACAGCCCTGGACCCAGCCCCAGCCCAGCCCCACCCCCAGCCCCAGTCCCAGCCCTGCACCGAACCCAGCCCCAGCCCCAGCCCCACCCCCGGCCCCAGCCCCGGCCCCAGCCCATCCCTAGCCCAGCCCTGTCCCAGCCCCAGCCCTAGCCCAGCCCTGCCCTGCCCCAGTCCCAGCCCCAGTCCCGGCCTCAGCCCAGCCTAGCCCCAGCCCTGCCCCTGCCCCAGGCCTAGCCCAGCCGTGCCCTCAGCCCAGCCCCAGCCCCAGCCCAGCCCCAGCCCTGCCCCAGCCCAGCCCAGCTCCAGCCACTGCCCAGCCACAGCCCTGGACCCAGCCCCAGCCCAGCCCCGGCCACAGCCCAGCCCTAGCCCAGCCCCAGCCACAGCCCAGCCCCAGCCCTGGATCCAGCCCCAGTCGCAGCCCCGGCCTCAGCCCAGCCCTAGCCCAGCCCCAGCCCCACCCTCAGCCCCAGCCCAGCTCCAGCCACAGCCCAGCCACAGCCCTGGACCCAGCCCCTGCCCAGCCCCAGCCCCAGCCCCAGCCCCAGCCCGACCCTCAGCCCCAGCCCAGCCCCAGCCCCAGCCCTGTCATAACCCAGCCCCAGTCCTGGACCAAGCCCCACCCCTGAGCCGAACCCAGCCCCAGCCTGGCCCCAGCCCTGCCCTAGCTCCAGCCCTAGCCCTGTCCCCAGCCTCGGCCCGTGCCCCAGCCCCAGTCCCAGTCCTGCCCCATCCCAGCCCCCAGCCCCAGCCCTGCCCCCAACCCAGCCCCAGACCCAGTCCAGCCCCAGCCCTGTCCCCAGCCCCAGCCACAGCCCAGCCCCAGGCCCTGCCCCAGCCTAGCCCCAGCCCTGCCCCAGCGGCAGCAGCAGGCCTGACCTCAGCCCTGCCCCAGCCCTGGCTCCTGTCCCAGCCCTGGCTCCAGCCCCAGCCCCAGCCCTGCCCAAGCCTTGGTTCCAACCCCAGCCCCAGCCCTGCCCCGGCCCCAGCCCCAACCCTGTGCCAGCAGTACCCCGGCCCAGCCCCAGTCCCAGACTTAGCCCCAGCCCAGGCCCAGGCCTAGCCCTGTGCCAGCCCTACCCCAGCCCAGCCCCGGTCCCAGCCCAACCCAAGCCCTGGCCCAGCCCCAGCCCAAACCCCATCCTTGCCCCCAGCCCTAGCCCCAGCCCCAGCCCCAGCCCAGCCCCAGCCCTGCCCCAGTCCCTGCCCCAGCCCAGTCCTGGTCCCAGCCCAGCCCCAGCCCTGGACCCAGCCCCAGCCCCACCCCAGCCTCATCCCCAGCCCTGCCCCAGCCTAGCCCCAGCCCCAGCCCAGCCCCTGCCCTGGACCCAGCCCCAGCCCCACTCCAGCCTCTTCCCCAGCCCTGCCCCAGCCCCAGCCCCACCCCCGGCCCCAGCCCCGGCCCCAGCCCAGCTCTAGCCCAGCCCTGCCACAGCCCCCCGCCCTGCCCCAACCCCAGCCCTGCACCGAACCCAGCCCCAGCCCGGCCCCAGCCCTGCCCCAGCTCTGGCCCCAGCCCTGTCCCAAGCCCGGGCCCCTGCCCTCAGCCCCAGCCCCAGCCCCACGCTCGGCCCCAGGCCAGCCTCTGCCCCAGCCCTGCCCCGGCCCAGCCCCAGCCCCAGCCCAGCCCCTGCGCTGGAACCAGCCCTAGCCCTGCCCCAGCCCAGCCGCAGCCCAGCCCCAGCCCCATTCACAGCCACAGCCCAGCTCCATCCACAGCCCAGCCCCAGCCCTGCCCCAGCCTAGCCCCAGCCCCAGTCCACTCCCTACCCTGGACCCAGTCCCAGCCCCAGCCCAGCCCCAGCCACCACCCAGCCCCAGCCCTGGACCCAGCCCCAGCCCCACTCCAGCCTCTTCCCCAGCCCTGCCCCAGCCCCAGCCCCACCCCCCGGCCCCAGCCCCGGCCCCAGCCCAGCTCTAGCCCAGCCCTGCCACAGCCCCCGCCCTGCCCCAACCCCAGCCCTGCACCGAACCCAGCCCCAGCCCGGCCCCAGCCCTGCCCCAGCTCTGGCCCCAGCCCTGTCCCAAGCCCGGGCCCCTGCCCTCAGCCCCAGCCCCAGCCCCACGCTCGGCCCCCAGGCCAGCCTCTGCCCCAGCCCTGCCCCGGCCCAGCCCCAGCCCCAGCCCAGCCCCTGCGCTGGAACCAGCCCTAGCCCTGCCCCAGCCCAGCCGCAGCCCAGCCCCAGCCCCATTCACAGCCACAGCCCAGCTCCATCCACAGCCCAGCCCCAGCCCTGCCCCAGCCTAGCCCCAGCCCCAGTCCACTCCCTACCCTGGACCCAGTCCCAGCCCCAGCCCAGCCCCAGCCACCACCCAGCCCCAGCCCTGCCCCCAGCCCAACCCCAGCCTCACCCTGGACCCAGCCCCAGCCCCAGCCCTGCCCCAGCCTAGCCCCAGCCCCAGCCCAGCCCCACCCTGGACCCAGCCCCAGCCCCAGCCCACCCCGAGCCCTGCCCCAGCCTAGCCCCAGCCCCAGCCCTGCCCCTGCCCTGGACCCAGCCCCGACCCCACCCCAACCTCATCCCCAGCCCTGGCCCAGCCCTGCCCCAGCCCAAGCCCCAGCCCCAGCCCAGCCCTGCCCTCAGCCCCAGCCCCAGCCCCAGCCCCAGCCCCACACTCGGCCTCAGCCCAGCTCCTGCCCCAGCCCTAGCCCAGCCCTAGCCCGGCCCCAGCCCCACCCTCAGCTCCAGCCCAGCTCCAGCCACAGCCCAGCCACAGCCCTGGACCCAGCCCCAGCCCAGCCCCAGCCCTGCCCCAGCCCCAGCCCTAGCCCAGCCCTAGCCCGGCCCCAGCCCCACCCTCATCCCCAGCCCAGCTCCAGCCACAGCCCAGCCACAGCCCTGGACCCAGTCCCAGCCCAGCCCCATCCCCAGCCCTGCCCCAGCCCTGCCCTCAGCCCAGCCCCAACCCCAGCCCCAGCCCTGCCCCAGCCCTGCCCCAACCTAGCCCCAGCCCCAGCGCAGCCCCTGCCCTGGACCCAGCCCCAGCCCCACCCCAGCCTCATCCCCAGCCACAGCCCTGCCCCAGCCCCAGCCCTGCCCCAGCCCAGCCCCAGTCCTAGCCCAGCCCCTGCCCTGGACCCAGCCCCAGTCCTAGCCCAGCCCAGCCCCAGCCCCAGCCCTGCCCCAGCCCTGCCCTCAGCCCATCCCCAGCCCCAGCCCGGCCCCAGTTCTGCCCCAGCCCCAGACCCAGCCCCACCCTGCACCCAGCCCCAGCCCCAGCCCAGCCCCAGCCCAGCCCCAGCCACCACCCAGCCCCAGCCCTGCCCCCAGCCCAGCCCCAGCCCCACCCTGGACCCAGCCCCAGCCCCAGCCCCAGCCCTGCCCCAGCCCTGCCCCAGCCCTGCCCCAACCTAGCCCCAGCCCCAGCCCAGCCCCTGCCCTGGACCCAGCCCCAGCCCCACCCCAGCCTCATCCCCAGCCCCAGCCCTGCCCCAGCCCAGCCCCAGTCCTAGCCCAGCCCCAGTCCTAGCCCAGCCCCTGCCCTGGACCCAGCCCCAGCCCTAGCCCAGCCCCTGCCCTCAGTCCAGCCCCAGCCCCAGCCTGGCCCCAGCCCTGGCCCCAGCCCCAGCCCAGCCCAGCCCCAGGCCTGACTTCAGCCCTGCCCCAGCCCTGGCTCCTACCCCAGCCCTGGCTCCAGCCCCAGCCCCAGCCCTGCCCAAGCCTTGGTTCCAGCCCCAGCCCCAGCCCTGCGCCAACCCAGCCCCAACCCAAGGCCCAGCCTCAAGCCTAGTCCTGCCCCAGCCCTGGCCCCAATCCAGCCCCAGCCCTACCCCTACCTGAGCCCTAGCCCCAGCCCTGTCCGCAGCCCCAGCCCAGCCCCATCCCTGCCCCAGCCTAGCCCCATCCCCAGCCCAGCCCCTGCCCTGGACCCAGACCCAGCCCCACTCCAGCCTCATCCCCAGCCCAGCCCAAGCCCCAGCCCTGCCCCAGCCCAGCCCCAGCTACCGCCCAGCCCCATCCCCAACCCCAGCCCCAGCCCCAGCCCTGCCCCAGTCCCTGCCCCAGCCCAGTCCTGGTCCCAGTCCTGGTCCCAGCCCAGCCCCAGCCTAGCCCCAGCCCTGCCCCAGCCCAGCCCTAGCCCCAGACCTGCCCCAGCCCAGCCCCAGCCACCGCCCAGCCCCATCCCCAACCCCAGCCTCAGTCCTGCCCCAGTCCCTGCCCCAGCCCAGTCCTGGTCCCAGTCCTGGTCCCAGCCCAGCCCCAGCCTAGCCCCAGCCCTGCCCCAGCCCAGCCCAAGCCCCAGACCTGCCCCAGCCCAGACCCAGCCACCGCCCAGCCCCATCCCCAACCCCAGCCCCAGCCCTGCCCCAGTCCCTGCCCCAGCCCAGTCCTGGTCCCAGTCCTGGTCCCAGCCCAGCCCCAGCCTAGCCCCAGCCCTGCCCAAGCCCAGCCCTAGCCCAACCCCAGCCATAGCCCCAGCCCTGCCCCAGCCCAGCCCCAGCCCAGCCCCAGCCCCATTCACAGCCACAGCCCAGCTCCAGCCACAGCCCAGCCCCAGCCCTGGATCCAGCCCCAGCCCAGCCCCAGCCACAGCCCTGCCCCAGCCCTGCCCTCATCCCAGCCCCAGTCCCAGCCCCGCCCCAGCCCAGCCCCAGCCCAGCCCCAGCCCCATTCACAGCCACAGCCCAGCTCCAGCCACAGCCCAGCCCCACCCTGGACCCAGCCCCAACCACAGCCCAGCCCCAGCCCTGCCCCAACCTAGCCCCAACCCCAGTCCAGCCCCTACCCTGGACCCAGTCCCAGCCCCAGCCCAGCCCCAGCCTCACCCTGGACCCAGCCCCAGCCCCAGCCCTGCCCCAGCCTAGCCCCAGCCCCAGCCCAGCCCCAGCCCTGCCCCAGCCTAGCCCCAGCCCCAGCCCAGCCCCTGCCCTGGACCCAGCCCCGACCCCACCCCAGCCTCATCCCCAGCCCTGGCCCAGCCCTGCCCCAGCCCAAGCCCCAGCCCCAGCCCCAGCCCCATCCGTTCCCCCAGCCCAGCCCAGACCCATCCCCATCTCTGCCCCCAGCCCAGCCCCAGCCCCAGCCCTGCTCCAGCCCAGCCCCAGCACCAGCCCAACCCCACCCCCGGCCCCAGGCCAGCCCCTGCCCCAGCCCTGCCCCAGCCCAGCCCCGGCCCCAGCCCTGCTCCAGTCCAGCCCCAGCACCAGCCCAGCTCCAGCCCTGGCCCCAGCCAAGCCCCACTCACGGCCCCATCCCTGGACCCAGCCCAGCTCCAGCCGCAGCCCTGCCCCGGCCCAACCCCAGCCCCAGCCCAGCCCTTGCCCAGGACCCAGACCCAGCCCAGCCCCAGCCCAGCCCCAGCCCCGTTCACAGCCACAGCCCAGCTCCAGCCGCAGCCCAGCCCAACCCTGGACCCAGCCCCAACCACAGCCCAGCCCCAGCCCTAGTCCAGCCCCTACCCTGGACCCAGTCCCAGCCCCAGCCCAGCCCCAGCCACTGTCCAGCCCCAGCCCTGCCCCCAGCCCAACCCCAGCCTCACCCTGGACCCAGCCCCAGCCCCAGCCCTGCCCCAGCCTAGCCCCAGCCTCAGCCCAGCCCCACCCTGGACCCAGCCCCAGCCCCAGCCCACCCCCAGCCCTGCCCCAGCCTAGCCCCAGCCCCAGCCCAGCCCCTGCCCTGGACCCAGCCCCGACCCCACCCCAGCCTCATCCCCAGCCCTGGCCCAGCCCTGCCTCAGCCCAAGCCCCAGACCCAGCCCCATCCCTGCCCCCAGCCCAGCCCCAGCCTCAGCCCTGCCCCAGTTCAGCCCTAGCCCAGCCCTGCCCCAGGCCCCGCCCTGCCCCAGCCCCAGCTCTGCACCGAATGCAGCCCCAGCCCGACCCCAGCCCTGCCCCAGCTCTAGCCCCAGCCCTGCCCCCAGCCCCGGCCCCTGTCCCAGCCCTGCCCCAGCCCCAGCCCAGCCCTGCCCTCAGCCCCAGCCCCAGCCCCAGCCCCAGCCCCACACTCGGCCTCAGCCCAGCTCCTGCCCCAGCCCTAGCCCAGCCCTAGCCTGGCCCCAGCCCCACCCTCATCCCCAGCCCAGCTCCAGCCACAGCCCAGCCACAGCCCTGGACCCAGCCCCAGCCCAGCCCCATCCCCAGCCCTGCCCCAGCCCTGCCCTCAGCCCAGCCCCAGCCCCAGCCCCAGCCCTGCCCCAGCCCTGCCCCAGCCTAGCCCCAGCCCCAGCCCAGCCCCTGCCCTGGACCCAGCCCCAGCCCTAGCCCAGCCCCTGCCCTCAGACCATCCCCAGGCCCGGATCCAGCCCCAGCCTCAGCCCAGTCCTAGCCCAGGCCTGCCCTCAGTCCAGCCCCAGCCCCAGCCTGGCCCCAGCCCTGGCCCCAGCCCCAGCCCAGCCCAGCCCCAGGCCTGACTTCAGCCCTGCCCCAGCCCTGGCTCCTACCCCAGCCCTGGCTCCAGCCCCAGCCCCAGCCCTGCCCAAGCCTTGGTTCCAGCCCCAGCCCCAGCCCTGCGCCAACCCAGCCCCAACCCAAGGCCCAGCCTCAAGCCTAGTCCTGCCCCAGCCCTGGCCCCAATCCAGCCCCAGCCCTACCCCTACCTGAGCCCTAGCCCCAGCCCTGTCCGCAGCCCCAGCCCAGCCCCATCCCTGCCCCAGCCTAGCCCCATCCCCAGCCCAGCCCCTGCCCTGGACCCAGCCCCAGCCCCACTCCAGCCTCATCCCCAGCCCAGCCCATGCCCCAGCCCTGCCCCAGCCCAGCCCCAGCCACCGCCCAGCCCCATCCCCAACCTCAGCCCCACCCCTGCCCCAGTCCCTGCCCCAGCCCAGTCCTGGTCCCAGTCCTGGTCCCAGCCCAGCCCCAGCCCAGCCCCAGCCCCATTCACAGCCACAGCCCAGCTCCAGCCACAGCCCAGCCACAGCCCTGGATCCAGCCCCAGCCCAGCCCCAGCCACAGCCCTGCCCCAGCCCTGCCCTCAGCCCAGCCCCAGTCCCAGCCCCAGCCCAGCCCCAGCCACCGCCCAGCCCCAGCCCTGCCCCCAGCCCAACCCCAGCCTCACCCTGGACCCAGCCCCAGCCACCGCCCTGCCCCACCCTAGCCCCAGCCCCAGCCCAGCCCCACCCTGGACCCAGCCCCAGCCCCAGCCTACCCCCAGCCCTGCCCCAGCCTAGCCCCAGCTCCAGCCCAGCCCCTGCCCTGGACCCAGCCCCGACCCCACCCCAGCCTCATCCCCAGCCCTGGCCCAGCCCTGCCCCAGCCCAAGCCCCAGCCCCAGCCCCAGCCCCATCCGTTCCCCCAGCCCAGCCCAGCCCCATCCCCATCTCTGCCCCCAGCCCAGCCCCAGCCCCAGCCCTGCTCCAGCCCAGCCCCAGCACCAGCCCCATTCACAGCCACAGCCCAGCTCCAGCCACAGCCCAGCCCCAGCCCTGGATCCAGCCCCAGCCCAGCCCCAGCCACAGCCCTGCCCCAGCCCTGCCCTCAGCCCAGCCCCAGTCCCAGCCCCAGCCCAGCCCCAGCCACCGCCCAGCCCCAGCCCTGCCCCCAGCCCAACCCCAGCCTCACCCTGGACCCAGCCCCAGCCACCGCCCTGCCCCACCCTAGCCCCAGCCCCAGCCCAGCCCCACCCTGGACCCAGCCCCAGCCCCAGCCCACCCCCAGCCCTGCCCCAGCCTAGCCCCAGCCCCAGCCCAGCCCCAGCCCAGCCCCTGCCCTGGACCCAGCCCCGACCCCACCTGTGGTGGGTGGAAGGGCAAGGCCAAGAAGCCTCCTCCCTTCCCCCTTGTAAAGTAAAAGGGAAAAAAATTGAAGGGAAAGGAAAAAAACCTCGCAAGCTGAATTAGCAAAGCAGTGGAGCTATATTTACAAAGCGATGTAGGGTTTGCAGGGAGATATTTACAAATTTACAATATCTACAATATATACAAAGATATACAACAGAGTAACACAGAAATGAGAGTGAACCCCTCTCGGCAGAGAGGGGGGTTCCCCACCCCCTCTTTCCCCTCTCTCCCCCCCTTTCCCCAGATTAGGTTAGAAGAGAGAGAGAGCGAAAGAAAGAAGTTAAAAAGCAGTTTTGTGTTAATTGGAAAGGAGTTAATACAGGCCTTATCAGTTTTTCTCTCAAGGCCGGAGCCTTGGCAGAAAGCCCAGCACAGGGACAGAGAGCAGCCGCACCGTAGAAAGGCGGAAGCAAGACTGAAGATAAGGTGCTGGAGAAACTCAGTATAGTCCCAGCTCAGAAAAGTGCTTCCTCCCACTCGTCCAATGAAATTAGTTTAGACTATTCCTTCCGTTTACCAACTTCCGTCCACCATATTCCCTTTCTTAAGGGGGCAACGTCAACCGGCCACAGTCCACCCCTTCTAAACAATTTCATTGGCTGTTCATACTGTCCATCTAATCCAAAACGATATTTACAGTTTGTGAGTAAAGTTCATAGTCCATTCCGGCTATGCTCAGATGTAGATGATTCAAAAGTCCAAGAAAATCAGAAAATGAGAAAAATGGAAAACAGTTCATTTCTTCACCGACGAAGCGAAGAAAAGGGAAACAGGGAAATCTCAGGGTCTCTTAGTTGACTCAGGGCTCTCAGGGATCTCAGGGTTCGTGCACCATAGATTCCTCGTTGATTCTTCCTCTGGACGCGATGTAGCTGTACAGCATTTTGAAATTAACTTCTTTCAGCTAAAGTTAAATTTCGTTGCGGAATACACTGAATTTCACCATTCTCTTGCATTACCCAATAAGTGTGACCCGGACCTTCAGCTGAAACCACCCCTCGGACAGGTTTAGCCTCTCCTGAGGGTGAAAATACCCAAACAGTTTTACCTAACAGATTCTTTTCTCTAACAACAGGAACTCTATCACCTTCTACTTTCCGTAGCAAATCTGAATGTGCAGGTCCAGCTCGGTTCACTGAACCTCTACTATTTACCAGCCAGGTTGCTTGTGCTAAATGTTTTTCCCAGTTTTTCAAAGATCCGCCTCCCATGGCTTTGAGAGTGGTCTTCAACAAACCGTTGTAGCGTTCAATCTTCCCTGAAGCTGGTGCATAGTAGGGAATGTGGAATATCCACTCAATACCGTGCTCTTTTGCCCAGTTCTTTACAAGGTTGTTTTTGAAATGAGTTCCGTTGTCTGACTCAATCCTCTCTGGAGTTCCGTGTCTCCACAAGATTTGTCTCTCCAGACCGAGAATGGTGTTGCGTGCAGTTGCATGTGGAACTGGATAAGTTTCCAACCATCCAGTGTTTGCCTCTACCATAGTAAGCACGTATTGCTTACCAGAACGAGAACGTGGTAGAGTGATGTAGTCAATCTGCCAAGCTTCACCATACTTGTACTTGGACCATCTGTCACCATACCACAAGGGCTTAAGTCGTTTTGCCTGCTTAATAGCAGCACAAATGTCACAGTCATGGATGACTTGAGTGATAGCATCCATGGAAATGTCTATGGATCTGTCACGAGCCCATTGGTATGTTGCATCTCTGCCTTGATGTCCTGACGAATCGTGAGCCCACCGAGCTAAGAATATCTCACCTCGGTGTTTCCAGTCGAGATCAAGATTAGAGTCCATGTCTACTTGAGAAACTCTTGCAGCTAGATCTGCCTGATGGTTGTGTTGCTGTTCCTCAGTAGCTTTGCTCTTAGGAATGTGAGCATCGATGTGTCTCACTTTCACTGGAATTCTCTCGATTCGATCAGCAATGTCCTGCCATAGGTTGGCTGCCCAAATGGGTTTTCCTTTTCTCTGCCAACCACTCTTCTTCCAGTTCTTTAGCCAACCCCATAGAGCATTGGCTACCATCCATGAGTCGGTGTAGAGATAAAGCTTTGGCCATCTCTCACGTTCAGCCACGTCGAGAGCTAGCTGGACAGCTTTTACCTCTGCGAACTGACTGGATTCTCCTTCTCCATCTTTCGCCTCTGCGACTCGGCGTGTTGGACTCCACACTGCAGACTTCCACCTTCGCTTGTTTCCAACAAGATGACAGGAACCGTCTGTGAACAGAGCGTATTTCTTTTCATCATCAGAAAGGTCATTGTAAGGAGGAGCTTCCTCAGCACGAGTTACTTTCTCCTCTGGAGGTTTAGCACAGTTGATGCCTTCAGGCCAACTTGAGATCACCTCCACTAGACCAGGTCTTTCAAGATTTCCCATTCGAGCTCTCTGTGTTATCAGAGCCATCCACTTAGACCAGGTTGAGTCTGTGGCATGATGTGGTGTGGATCCTTTGCCTTTGAACATCCAATTCAAAACTGGTAATCTGGGAGCTAGAAGAAGTTGTGATTCAGTTCCAATCACTTCAGAAGATGCTTTTACTCCTTCATAGGCAGCTAAGATTTCTTTCTCTGTTGGAGTATAGTTAGCCTCTGAACCTCTGTAACCTCGACTCCAGAAACCAAGAGGTCGTCCACGTGTCTCACATGGAGCTTTTTGCCACAAGCACCAGGTTGGACCATTGTCACTTGCAGCCGTGTACAAAATGTTCTTAATGTCTGGACCATCTCGGACAGGTCCCAGACCCATTGCTTGAATTACCTCTTGCTTTATCTGGTCAAAGGCTGCTTGTTGTTCAGGTCCCCAGTGGAAATGGTTTCTCTTTCGAGTTACATCATACAGAGGTTTCACAATCTGACTGTATCCAGGAATGTGCAGTCTCCAAAATCCCACTATCCCCGAGAAACGTAGGGTCTCTTGCTTGTTTGTGGGACTTGCCATGGTAGAGACTCTATTTACCACATCCACTGGAATGTGTCGGCGTCCATCTTGCCACCGCACTCCAAGAAATTGAATTTCTGTGGTAGGTCCTTTCACTTTGTCTCACTTGATGGCAAAACCTGCATCCAGAAGAATGTCAATGATTTTGTTACCTTTCTCGAAGACTTCCTCAGCAGTTTTACCCCAGACGATGATGTCATCGATGAACTGGATGTGTTCTGGAGCACCGCCTTTCTCCAGAGCATCATGGATCACTGCATGACAGATGCTTGAGCTGTGGATCCAGCCCATTGGCAGCCTGTTGAAAGTGTACTGGATTCCTCTCCAGGTGAAAGCAAACTGAGGCCTGCATTCCTCTGCTATGGGAATAGAGAAAAATGCATTAGCAATGTCTATGGTAGCATACCATTTGGCCTCTTTTGATTCCAGCTCATACTGTAGCTCCATCATGTCTGGCACTGCTGCACTCATAGGTGGTGTTACTTCATTCAGGGCTCGATAGTCTACTGTCAGACGCCAGTCTCCATTCTGCTTCCGCACAGGCCACACTGGACTGTTGAAAGGTGAATGAGTTTTGCTGACGACTTTCTGACTCTCCAACTGACGAATCAGATTCTGAATGGGCAACAAAGAGTCACGGTTGGTTCTGTATTGTCTGTGATGCACAGTCTGAGAAGCAACCGGCAATTTAATATCCTGTATCTTATGTTGTCCCACAACTGCAGATTCATCAGAAAGTTCAGGTCTAGCAGACAGCTTCAATTTTTGTCCATCAATTTCTATTGAAGCTACTCCGAAAGCCCATTTGTAACCTCTAGGGTCTTTGAAACGCCCTTCTCTCAGAAAATCAATTCCCAAAATACAAGGTGCGTCAGGTCCAGTCACAACTGTATGCTTCTTCCATTGTTTACCAGTTAAACTTATATTAACCTCTACCTTACTTAACTCTTGAGATCCACCAGTGACTCCCAGAATAGTTATAGACTCTGATCCCTGATAATTTGATGGTATTATGGTGCACTGAGCTCCTGTGTCAACCAAGGCCCTGTACTTCCGAAATTGTGAAGTGCCAGGCCACTGGATGTACACATCCCAATAGATTCTGTTATCTCTGTTATCCCTCTCCTCCCCCTGGCGGGAGGCAGGGCACCCCTAGTTATGGGGAACATGCGCACATGTGCATTGCACATATTGTGCAGGGTTATAACTTTGCGTGTTATAACTGGAGCCACTGTTGGAGCCATAAGAGTCGTTCTGGGGAACTGTGGAAGTAACAGCTACCCTTCTGGCATTGCTACCTCGGGTTCTGCCACTTTGCAATTCCCTCAGTCTCCTGAAAAGATTAGAA
>NW_027145258.1:0-25289 GCF_026170545.1 Melanerpes formicivorus | reverse complement strand
GGCTTGGTCCAGGGCTGGGGCTGGGCTACGGCAGGGCTGGGGCTGGGGTTGGGCTGCAGCTGGGTCCAGGGCTGTGGCTGGGCTGTGGCTGGAGCTGGGCTGGGGCTGAGGGTGGGGCTGGGTCTGGGCTAGGGCTGGGCTGGGTCCGGGGCTGCGACTGGGGCTGGATCCAGGGCTGGGACTGGGCTGTGGCTGGGGCTGGGCTGTGGCAGGGCTGGGGCTGGGCTGGGGCTGGGCCGGGGCAAGGCTGGGCTGGGGCAGGGCTGGGCTGGGGCCAGGGATGGGACCGTGAGTGGGGCTTGGCTGGGGCTGGGGCCGGGGCTGGGGCAGGGGGTGGGGGCTGGGGCTGGGGCTGCGGCGGGGACTGGGAGAGGGCTGGGGCTGGGGCTGGGTCCAGGGCTGGGGCTGGGTGGTAGCTGGGGCTGGGCTGGGGCTGAAGCTGGGCTGGGGCTGAGGGTGGGGCTGGGGCTGGGCTGTGGCTGGGCTGGGCTGGGGCTGGGCTGGGGCTGGGCCGGGGCAGGGCTGGGTTGGGGCAGGGCTGGGGCCGGGCTGGTGCTAGGTTCGGTGCAAGGCTGGGGCTGGGGCAGGGGTGGGGACTGGGAGAGGGCTGGGGCTGGGGCTGGGTCCAGGGCTGGGGCTGGGCGGTGGCTGGGGCTAGGCTTGGGCAGGGCTGGGGCTGGGTCTGGGCTGGGGACAGGGATGGGGGATGGGGCTGGGCTGGGCTGGGGCAGGGCTGGGCCTGGGCTGGGGATGAGGCTGGGGTGGGGCTGGGGCTGGGTCCAGGGCAGGGGCTGGGCTGGGGCTGGGGATGAGGCTGGGGCAGGGCTGGGGGCAGGGCTGGGGCTGAGGCTGGGTCCAGGGTGGGGCTGGGGCTGGGCTGGGGGCAGGGCTGGAGCTGGGTGGTGTCTGGGGCTGGCCTGGGGCTGGGCTGGGGCTGGGATTGGGTCCAGGGCAGGGGCTGGGGCTGGGGCTGGGGCTAGGCTGGGGCAGGGCTGGGGCTGGGCTGGGGCTGGGGCTGGGTCCAGGATGGGGCTGTGTCCAGGGCTGGGGCAGGACTGGGTCCAGGGCAGGGGCTGGGCTGGGGCTGGGGCTGGGCTGGGGCCAAGGGTGGGGCAGGGTCAAAGGCTGGGGCTGAGGGGCAGGGCTGGGCTAGGGCTGGGGCTGGGGCAGGGGCCGGGGCTGGGGACAGGGTTGGGGCCAGAGCTGGGGCAAGGCTGCGGCCAGGCTGGGGCTGGGCAGGGCAGGGGCTGGGGCAGGGCTGGGCTACGGCTGGGCTGGGACCGGGGATGGGTCCGGGGGTGGGGCTGTGGCTGGGGCCGGGCTGGGCAGGGCTGGGGCTGGCGCTGGGCCGGAGCTGGGCCGGGGCAGGGCTGGGGCTGGGCTGGGCTGTGGCCGGGGCAGCGCTGGGCCTGGGCTGGGGATGAGGCTGGGGTGGGGCTGGGGCTGGGTCCAGGGCAGGGGCTGGGCTGGGGCTGTGCTGGTTCTGTGCTGGGTGTTGGCTGGGGACTAGGGCTGGGGCAGGGCTGACGCAGGGCTGGGGCTGGGCTGGGGGCAGGGGGCTGGGAGCAGGGGCTGGGGCCTTGGGTAGGGCTGGGACTGAGGTTGGGGCCGGGGCTGGGGCTTGAGTAGGCTGGAGGCTGGGCCTTGGGCTGGGGCTGGGGACAGGTCTGGGCTGGGGGGCATGGCTGGGGCTGGGTTGGGGGCAGGGCTGGGGCTGGGGCTGGGGCTGGGGCTGGGGCAGGGCTGGGGCTGGGGCTGATGCAGGGCTGGGGCTCGGCTGGGGGCAAGGATGAGGTTTGGTCTGGGGCTTGGCTGGGGCTGGTCCTGGGGTTGGGCAGTGGCTGGGGCTCGGGACAGGGCTGGGGCCAGTCTGGGTCTGGGGCTGGGCCGGGGGCAGGGCTGGGGCTGGGGGCTGGGATGGGGCTGGGTCCAGGGCTGGGTCTGGGCTAGGGCAGGGCTGGGGCTGGGTCTGGGCTGGGGCTGGGTCCAGGGCTGTGGCTGGGCTGTGGCTGGAGCTGGGCTGGGGTTGAGGGTGGGGCTGGGGCTGGGCTAGGGCTGGGCTGGGTCTGGGCTGGGGATGAGGCTGGGGTGGGGCTGGGGCTGGGTCCAGGGCAGGGGCTGGGCTGGGGCTGGGCCGGCGCAGGGCTGGGCCTGGGCTGGGGATGAGGCTGGGGTGGGGCTGGGGCTGGGTCCAGGGCTGGGGCAGGGCTGTGGCTGGGGTTGTGCTGGGGATGGGGCTGGGGCTGGGCTGGGCTGGGGCTGGGCTAAGGGCTGGGCTGGGGCTGGGTCCAGGTCAGGGGCTGGGCAGGGGCTGAAGCTGGGCCGGGGCAGGGCTGGGGAAGGGGCTGGGGCTGGGGCTGGGCAGGGGCTGAGTCCAGGGCTGTGGCTGAGCTGTGGCTGGAGCTGGGCTGGGGCTGAGGGTGGGGCTGGGGCTGGGCTGGGGCTGGGCTGGGGCCGGGGGCTGCGACTGGGGCTGGGTCCAGGGCTGGGGCTGGGCTGTGGCTGGGGCTGGGCTGGGGCTGGGCTGGGGCTGCGGCTGGGTCTGGGCTGGGGCTGGGTCCAGGGCAGGGGCTGGGCTGGGGCAGGGGCTGGGCCGGGGCAGGGCTGGGACAGGGGCTGGGCTGGGGCCGAGGGTGGGGCTGGGGCTGGGCTGTGGTGGCGAGGGTGGGGCTGGGGCTGGGGCTGTGGCTGCGGACAGGGCTGGGGCTAGGGCTGAGGTAGGGGTAGGGCTGGGGCTGGATTGGGGCCAGGGCTGGGGCAGGACTAGGCTTGAGGCTGGGCCTTGGGCTGGGGCTGGGTTGGCGCAGGGCTGGGGCTGGGGGCTGGAACCAAGGCTTGGGCAGGGCTGGGGCTGGGGCTGGAGCCAGGGTTGGGGCAGAAGCCAGGGCTGGGGCAGGGCTGAGGTCAGGCCTGGGGCTGCGGCTGGGGCAGGGCTGGGGCTAGGCTGGGGCAGGGGGCTGGGACTGGGCTGTGGCTGGGGCTGGGGCCAGGGCTGGGGCCAGGCTGTGTCTGGGGCTGGGCTGAGGGCAGGGCTGGGGCTGGAGGCTGGGATGGGGCAGGACTGGGACTGGGGCAGGGGCACGGGCCGAGGCTGGGGCCAGGGCTAGGGCTGGAGCTAGGGCAGGGCTGGGGCCAGGCTGGGGCTGGGTTTGGCTGAGGGGTGGGGCTTGGTCCAGGGCTGGGGCTGGGCTAGGGCAGGGCTGGGGCTGGGGCTGGGCTGGGGCTGGAGCTGGGCTGGGGCTGAGGGTGGGGCTGGAGCTGGGCTGGGGCTGGGCTAGGGCTGGGCTGGGGCTGGGCTAGGGCTGGGCTGGGGCCGGGGCTGCGACTGGGGCTGGATCCCGGGCTGTGGCTGGGGCTGGGCTGGGTCAGGGCTGGGGCTGGGGCTGGGCTGGAGCTGGGCCGGGGCAGGGCTGGGCTGGGGCAGGGCTGGGGCCGGGCTGGGGCTGGGTTCGGTGTAGGGCTGGGGCTGGGGCAGGGCTGGGCTCTGGCCGGGGATGGGGCTGTGAGTGGGGTTTGGCTGGGGCTGGGGCTGGGGCTGGGCCGGGGCAGGGCTGGGCCTGTTCTGGGGATGAGGCTGGGGTGGGGCTGGGGCTGTGCTGGTGCTGTGCTGGGTGTGGGCTGGGGACTAGGGCTGGGGCAGGGCTGACGCAGGGCTGGGGCTGGGCTGGGGGCAGGGGCTGGGGGCAGGGGCTGGGGCCTTGGGTAGGGCTGGGACTGAGGTTGGGGCCGGGGCTGGGGCTTGAGTAGGCTGGAGGCTGGGCCTTGGGCTGGGGCTGGGGACAGGTCTGGGCTGGGGGCATGGCTGGGGCTGGGTTGGGGGCAGGGCTGGGGCTGGGGCTGGGGCCGGGGCTGGGGCAGACTGAGGCTGGGGCAGGGCTGGGGATGGGTCTGGGGCTGGGGCTGGGGCAGGGCTGGGGCTGGGGCTGGGGCTGGAGCAGGGCTGCGGCTCGGCTGGGGGCAAGGATGAGGTTTGGGATGGGGCTAAGCTGGGGCTGGGCCTGGGGCTGGGCTGTGGCTGGGGCTCGGGACAGGGCTGGGGCCAGTCTGGGTCTGGGGCTGGGCCGGGGGCAGGGCTGGGGCTTGGGGCTGGGATGGGGCTGGGTCCAGGGCTGGGTCTGGGCTAGGGCAGGGCTGGGGCTGGGGCTGGTCTGGGGCTGGGTCCAGGGCTGGGTCTGGGCTAGGGCAGGGCTGGGGCTGGGGCTGGGCTGGGGCTGGGTCCAGGGCTGTGGCTGGGCTGTGGCTGGAGCTAAGCTGGGGTTGAGGGTGGGGCTGGGGCTGGGCTAGGGCTGGGCTGGGGCCGGGGCTGCGACTGGGGCCGGGGATGGAGCCGTGAGTGGGGCTTGGCTGGGGCTGGGGCTGGGGCTGGGCCGGGGCAGGGCTGGGCCTGGGCTGGGGATGAGGCTGGGGTGGGGCTGGGGCTGGGTCCAGGGCAGGGGCTGGGCTGGGGCTGGGGCTGGGCTGGATCTAGGGCTGGGGCTGTGCTGGTGCTCTGCTAGGCTTGAGGCTGGGCCTTGGGCTGGGGGCTGGGTTGGCGCGGGGCTGGGGCTGGGGCTGGAACCAAGGCTTGGGCAGGGCTGTGGCTGGGGCTGGAGCCAGGGCTGGGGCAGGAGCCAGGGCTGGGGCAGGGCTGAGGTCCGGCCAGGGGCTGGGGCTGGGGCGGGGCTGGGGCTGGGGCAGCGCTGGAGTTAGGCTTGGGCTGGGACTGGGGCTGGGCTGGGCTGGGCCTGGGGACAGGGCTGGGGCCAGGCTGGGGCTGGGGCTGGGGCTGGTCTGAACTGGGGCTAGGGCTGGGGCCGGGGGTGGGGCTGTGGCTGGGGCTGGGTCCAGGGCTGGGGCAGGGCTGTGGCTGGGGTTGGGCTGGGGATGGGGCTGGGGCTGGGCTGGGCTGGGGCTGGAGCTGGGGCTGGACTGGGGCCAAGGTTGGGGCTGGGGCTGGGCTGGTGGCGAGGGTGGGGCTGGGGCTGGAGCCAGGGTTGGGGCAGAAGCCAGGCCTGGGGCAGGGCTGAGGTCAGGCCTGGGGCTGCGGCTGGGGCAGGGCTGGGGCTAGGCTGGGGCAGGGGCTGGGACTGGGCTGTGGCTGGGGCTGGGGCCAGGGCTGGGGCCAGGCTGTGTCTGGGGCTGGGCTGAAGGCAGGGCTGGGGCTGGAGGCTGGGATGGGGCAGGACTGGGACTGGGGCAGGGGCACGGACCGAGGCTGGCGACAGGGCTAGGGCTGGAGCTAGGGCAGGGCTGGGGCCAGGCTGGGGCTGGATTTGGCTGAGGGGTGGGGCTTGCTCCAGGGCTGGGGCTGGGCGGTGGCTGGGGCTGGGCTGGGGCTGGGCTGGGGCTGGGGCTGGTCTGGGGGCAGGGATGAGGTTTGGGCTGGGGCTGGGCCAGGGCTTGGGCTGGGATGGGACGGGGCTGGGCTGAGGGCAGGGCTGGGGGGTGGGGGCTGGGATGGGGCAGGACTGGGACTGGGGCAGGGGCACAGGCCGAGTCTGGGGACAGGGCTAGGGCTGGAGCTAGGGCAGGGCTGGGGCCAGGCTGGGGCTGGATTTGGCTGAGGGGTGGGGCTTGCTCCAGGGGCTGGGGCTGGGCGGTGGCTGGGGCTGGGCTGGGGCTGGGCTGGGGCTGGGGCTGGTCTGGGGGCAGGGATGCGGATGGGGCTGGGCTGGGCTGGAGCAGGGCTGGGCCTGGGCTGGGGATGAGGCTGGGGTGGGGCAGGACTGGGACTGGGGCAGGGGCACGGGCCGAGGCTGGGGACAGGGCTAGGGCTGGAGCTAGGGCAGGGCAGGGGCCAGGCTGGGGCTGGTTTGGCTGAGGGGTGGGGCTTGGTCCAGGGCTGGGGCTGGGCGAGGGCAGGGCTGGGGCTGGGGCTGGGCTGGGGCTGAGTCCAGGGCTGTGGCTGGGATGTGGCTGGAGCTGGGCTGGGGCTGAGGGTGGGGCTGGGGCTGGGCTGGGGCTGGGCTGGGGCCGGGGCTGCGACTGGGGCTGGGTCCAGGGCTGGGGCTGGGCTGTGGCTGGGGCTGGGCTGGGGCTGGGCTGGGGCTGCAGCTGGGGCTGGGCTGGGGCTGGGTCCAGGGCAGGGGCTGGGCTGGGGATGGGGCTGGGCCGGGGCAGGGCTGGGACAGGGGCTGGGCTGGGGCCGAGGGTGGGGGTGGGGCTGGGGCCGGGGTAGGGGCAGGGCTGGGGCAGGGCTTCAACTGGGGCTGGGCTGGGGCCAAGGATGGGGCTGGGGCTGGGCTGGTGGCGAGGGTGGGGCTGGGGCTGGGGCTGGGGGTGCGGACAGGGCTGGGGCTAGGGCTGAGGTAGGGGTGGGGCTGGGGCTGGGGCTGGAGCCAGGGTTGGGGCAGGAGCCAGGGTTGGGGCAGGGCTGAGGTCAGGCCTGGGGGCTGAGGTCAGGCCTGGGACTGAGGCTGGGGCAGGGCTGGGGCTAGGCTGGGGCTGGGCCTGGGACTGGGGCTGTGGCTGGGGCTTGGGACAGGGCTGGGTCCAGTCTGGGTCTGGGGCTGCGCTGGGGGCAGGGTTAGGGCTGGGGGCTGGGATGGGGCAGGACTGGGACTGGGGCTGGGGCACGGGCCGAGGTTGGGAACAGGGATAGGGCTGGAGCTAGGGCAGGGCTGGGGCCAGGCTGGGGCTGGGTTTGGCTGAGGGGTGGGGCTTGGTCCAGGGCTGGGGCTGGGCTAGGGCAGGGCTGGGGCTGGGGTTGGGCTGGCGGCTGGGTCCAGGGCTGTGGCTGGGCTGTGGCTGGAGCTGGGCTGGGGCTGAGAGTGGGCCTGGGTCTGGGCTAGGGCTGGGCTGGGTCCGGGGCTGCGACTGGGGCTGGATCCAGGGCTGGGACTGGGCTGTGGCTGGGGCTGGGCTGTGGCAGGGCTGGGGCTGGGCTGGGGCTGGGCCGGGCAAGGCTGGGCTGGGGCAGGGCTGGGCTGGGGCCGGGGATGGGGCCGTGAGTGGGGCTTGGCTGGGGCTGGGGCCGGGGCTGGGGCAGGGGGTGGGGGTTGGGGCTGGGGCTGCGGCGGGGACTGGGAGAGGGCTGGGGATGGGGGCTGGGGCTGGGTCCAGGGCTGGGGCTGGGCGGTGGCTGGGGCTGGGCTGGGGCTGGAGCTGGGCTGGGGCTGAGGGTGGGGCTGGGGCTCGGCTGTGGCTGGGCTGGGCTGGGCTGGGGCAGGGCTGGGGCTGGGGCTGGGCTGGGGCTGGGTCGGGGCAGGGCTGGGTTGGGGCAGGGCTGGGGCTGGGCTGGGGTTGGGTTCGGTGCAGGGCTGGGGCTGGGGCAGGGCGGGGGCTGGGGTAGGTCTGGGCTGGGGCAGGGGATGGGGCCGTGAGTGGTGCTTGGCAGGGGCAGGGGCTGGGGCCGGGGGTGGGGCTGGGGCAGGGGTGGGGACTGGGAGAGGGCTGGGGCTGGGGCTGGGTCCAGGGCTGGGGGCTGTGCGGTGGCTGGGGCTGGGCTGGGGCAGGGGCTGGGGCAGGGTGTGGGCTGGAGACAGGGATGGGGATGGGGCTGGGCTGGGCTGGGGCAGGGCTGGGCCTGGGCTGGGCAGGGCTGGGCCTGGGCTGGGGATGAGGCTGGGGCAGGGCTGGGGCAGGGCTGGGGCTGAGGCTGGGTCCAGGGTGGGGCTGGGGCTGGGCTGGGGGCAGGGCTGGGGCTGGGCGGTGGCTGGGGCTGGGCTGGGGCTGGGCTGGGGCTGGGATTGGGTCCAGAGCAGGGGCTGGACTGGGGCTGGGGCTAGGCTGGGGCAGGGCTGGGGCTGGGCTGGGGCTGGGTCTGGGGCAGGACTGAGGCTGGGGCAGGGCTGGGGCTGGGGCTGAGGCTGGGTCCAGGGCAGGGGCTGGGCAGGGGCTGGGGCTGGGGCCGGGGCTGGGGCAGGACTGAGGCTGGGGCAGGGCTGGGGCTGGGGCTGGGGCTGAGGCTGGGGCAGGGCTGGGGCTGGGGCCCGGGCTGGGGCGGGACTGAGGCTGGGGCAGGGCTGGGGTTGGGGCTCAGGCTGGGGCTGGGCTGTGGCTGGGGCTGGAGCTGGGACTGGGCTGGGGCTGGGTCCAGGGCAAGGGCTGGGCAGGGGCTGGGCTTGGGGCCGGGGCTGGGGCAGGACTGAGGCTGGGGCAGGGCTGGGACCGGGGCTGGGCTGAGGGCAGGGCTGGGGCTGGGGGGCTGGGATGGGGGCAGGACTGGGACTGGGGCAGGGGCACTGGCCGAGTCTGGGGACAGGGCTAGGGCTGGAGCTAGGGCAGGGCTGGGGCCAGGCTGGGCTGGATTTGGCTGAGGGGTGGGGCTTGCTCCAGGGCTGGGGCTGGGCGGTGGCTGGGGCTGGGCTGGGGCTGGGCTGGGGCTGGGGCTGGTCTGGGGGCAGGGATGCGGATGGGGCTGGGCAGGGATGGAGCAGGGCTGGGCCTGGGCTGGGGATGAGGCTGGGGTGGGGCAGGACTGGGACTGGGGCAGGGGCACGGGCCGAGGCTGGGGACAGGGCTAGGGCTGGAGCTAGGGCAGGGCAGGGGCCAGGCTGGGGCTGGGTTTGGCTGAGGGGTGGGGCTGGGTCCAGGGCTGGGCCTGGGCGAGGGCAGGGCTGGGGCTGAGTCCAGGGCTGTGGCTGGGCTGTGGCTGGAGCTGGGGCCGGGGCTGCGACTGGGGCTGGGCTGGGACAGGGGCTGGGGCTAGGGCTGAGGTAGGGGTGGGGCTGGGGCTGGATTGGGGCCAGGGCTGGGGCAGGATTAGGCTTGAGGCTGGGCCTTGGGCTGGGGCAGGGTTGGCGCAGGGCTGGGGCTGGGGCTGGAGCCAGGGTTGGGGCAGGAGCCAGGGTTGGGGCAGGGCTGAGGTCAGGCCTGGGACTGAGGCTGGGGCAGGGCTGGGGCTAGGCTGGGGCTGGGCCTGGGACTGGGCTGTGGCTGGGGCTGGGGACAGGGCTGGGTGGAGTCTGGGTCTGGGGCTGGGGCTGGGGCAGGGTTAGGGCTGGGGGCTGGGATGGGGCAGGACTGGGACTGGGGCTGGGGCACGGGCCGAGGCTGGGGACAGGGCTAGGGCTGGGTTCGGCTCAGGGGTGGGGCTTGGTCCAGGGCTGGGGCTGGGCTAGGGCAGGGCTGGGGCTGGGGTTGGGCTGCGGCTGGGTCCAGGGCTGTGGCTGGGCTGTGGCTGGAGCTGGGCTGGGGCTGAGGGTGGGGGCTGGGTCTGGGCTAGGGCTGGGCTGGGTCCGGGGCTGCGACTGGGGCTGGATCCAGGGCTGGGACTGGGCTGTGGCTGGGGCTTGGGCTGTGGCAGGGCTGGGGCTGGGCTGGGGCTGGGCCGGGGCAAGGCTGGGCTGGGGCAGGGCTGGGCTGGGGCAGGGCTGGGCTGGGGCCGGGGATGGGACCGTGAGTGGGGCTTGGCTGGGGCTGGGGCCGGGGCTGGGGCAGGGGGTGGGGGCTGGGGCTGGGGCTGCGGCGGGGACTGGGAGAGGGCTGGGGCTTGGGGCTGGGTCCAGGGCTGGGGCTGGGTGGTAGCTGGGGCTGGGCTGGGGCTGAAGCTGGGCTGGGGCTGAGGGTGGGGCTGGGGGCTGGGCTGTGGCTGGGCTGGGCTGGGGCAGGGCTGGGGCTGGGGCTGGGCTGGGGCTGGGCCGGGGCAGGGCTGGGTTGGGGCAGGGCTGGGGGCCGGGCTGGTGCTGGGTTCGGTGCAAGGCTAGGGCTGGGGCAGGGGTGGGGACTGGGAGAGGGCTGGGGCTGGGGCTGGGTCCAGGGCTGGGGCTGGGCGGTCGCTGGGGCTAGGCTTGGGCAGGGCTGGGGCTGGGTCTGGGCTGGGGACAGGGATGGGGATGGGTCTGGGCTGGGCTGGGGCAGGGCTGGGCCTGGGCTGGGGATGAGGCTGGGGTGGGGCTGGGGCTCGGTCCAGGGCAGGGGCTGGGCTGGGGCTGGGATGAGGCTGGGGCAGGGCTGGGGCAGGGCTGGGGCTGAGGCTGGGTCCAGGGTGGGGCAGGGGCTGGGCTGGGGGCAGGGCTGGGGCTGGGCGGTGGCTGGGGCTGGCCTGGGGCTGGGCTGGGGCTGGGATTGGGTCCAGGATGGGGCTGTGTCCAGGGCTGGGGGCAGGACTGGGTCCAGGGCAGGGGCTGGGCTGGGGCTGGGGCTGGGCTGGGGCCAAGGGTGGGGCAGGGTCAAAGGCTGGGGCTGAGGGCAGGGCTGGGCTAGGGCTGGGGCTGGGGCAGGGGCCGGGGCTGGGGACAGGGTTGGGGCCAGAGCTGGGGCAAGGCTGCGGCCAGGCTGGGGCTGGGCAGGGCAGGGGCTGGGGCAGGGCTGGGCTACGGCTGGGCTGGGACCGGGGATGGGTCCGGGGGTGGGGCTGTGGCTGGGGCCGGGCTGGGCAGGGCTGGGGCTGGGGCTGGGCCGGAGCTGGGCCGGGGCAGGGCTGGGCTGGGCTGGGCTGTGGCCGGGGCAGCGCTGGGCCTGGGCTGGGGATGAGGCTGGGGTGGGGCTGGGGCTGGGTCCAGGGCAGGGGCTGGGCTGGGGCTGTGCTGGTTCTGTGCTGGGTGTTGGCTGGGGACTAGGGCTGGGGCAGGGCTGACGCAGGGCTGGGGCTGGGCTGGGGGCAGGGGCTGGGGAGCAGGGGCTGGGGCCTTGGGTAGGGCTGGGACTGAGGTTGGGGCCGGGGCTGGGGCTTGAGTAGGCTGGAGGCTGGGCCTTGGGCTGGGGCTGGGGACAGGTCTGGGCTGGGGGGCATGGCTGGGGCTGGGTTGGGGGCAGGGCTGGGGCTGGGGCTGGGGCTGGGGCTGGGGCAGGGCTGGGGCTGGGGCTGATGCAGGGCTGGGGCTCGGCTGGGGGGCAAGGATGAGGTTTGGTCTGGGGCTTGGCTGGGGCTGGTCCTGGGGTTGGGCAGTGGCTGGGGCTCGGGACAGGGCTGGGGCCAGTCTGGGTCTGGGGCTGGGCCGGGGGCAGGGCTGGGGCTGGGGGCTGGGATGGGGCTGGGGTCCAGGGCTGGGTCTGGGCTAGGGCAGGGCTGGGGCTGGGTCTGGGCTGGGGCTGGGTCCAGGGCTGTGGCTGGGCTGTGGCTGGAGCTGGGCTGGGGTTGAGGGTGGGGCTGGGGCTGGGCAGGGGCTGGGCTGGGTCCGGGGCTGCGACTGGGGCTGGGGATGGAGCCGTGAGTGGGGCTTGGCTGGGGCTGGGGCTGGGGCTGGGCCGGGGCAGGGCTGGGTCTGGGCTGGGGATGAGGCTGGGGTGGGGCTGGGGCTGGGTCCAGGGCAGGGGATGGGCTGGGGGCTGGGACGGCGCAGGGCTGGGCCTGGGCTGGGGATGAGGCTGGGGTGGGGGCTGGGGGCTGGGGTCCAGGGCAGGGGCTGGGCTGGGGCTGGGGCTGGGCTGGGTCTAGGGCTGGGGCTGTGCTGGTGCTCTGCTAGGCTTGAGGCTGGGCCTTGGGCTGAGGCTGGGTTGGCGCGGGGCTGGGGCTGGGGCTGGAACCAAGGCACGGGCAGGGCTGGGGCTGGGGCTGGAGCCAGGGCTGGGGCAGGAGCCAGGGCTGGGGCAGGGCTGAGGTCCGGCCAGGGGTCTGGGGCTGGGGCGGGGCTGGGGCTGGGGCAGCGCTCGGGTTAGGCTTGGGCTGGGCCTGGGGCTGGGCTGGGCTGGGGCTGGGGACAGGGGCTGGGGCCAGGCTGGGGCTGGGGCTGGGGCTGGTCTGGGCTGGGGCTAGGGCTGGGCTGAGGGCACGGCTGGGCTAGGCCTGGGGCTGGGGCAGGGCTAGGTTAGGGCTGGGCTGGGGCCGGGACTGGGGCCGGGGGTGGGGCTGTGGCTGGGGCTGGGTCCAGGGCTGGGGCAGGGCTGTGGCTGGGGTTGTGCTGGGGATGGGGCTGGGGCTGGGCTGGGCTGGGGCTGGGCTAAGGGCTGGGCTGGGGCTGGGTCCAGGTCAGGGGCTGGGCAGGGGCTGAAGCTGGGCCGGGGCAGGCCTGGGGAAGGGGCTGGGCTGGGGCTGGGCAGGGGCAGGGCTGGGGAAGGGGCTGGGCTGGGGCCGAGGGTGGGGCTGGGGCTGGGGCTGGGGTGAGGGCAGGGCTGGGCTACGGCTGGGGGTGGGGCAAGGGCCGGGGCTGGGGACAGGGCTGGGGCCAGAGCTGGGGCAGGGCCGGGGCTGGGCCTGGGCTGTGTTCGCTGCAGGGCTGGGGCTGGGGCACGGCTTGGCTGGGCTGGGACCGGGGCTGGGCTGGGGTAGGGCTGGCACAGGGCTAGTCCTGGGGCTGGGCTGGGGCCGAGTCTGGGGCCGGGGACTGGGCCGGGTTTGGGGCAGGGCTGGGGCAGGGCTGGGGTCAGGCCTAGGACTGAGGCTGGGGCAGGGCTGGGGCTAGGCTGGGGCTGGGCCTGGGACTGGGCTGTGGCTGGTGCTGGGGACAGGGCTGAGTCCAGTCTGCGTCTGGGGCTGCGCTGGGGGCAGGGTTAGGGCTGGGGGCTGGGATGGGGCAGGACTGGGACTGGGGCTGGGGCACGGGCCGAGGCTGGGGACAGGGCTAGGGCTGGAGCTAGGGCAGGGCTTGGTCCAGTGCTGGGGCTGGGCAAGGGCAGGGCTGGGGCTGGGGCTGGGCTGGGGCTGAGTCCAGGGCTGTGGCTGAGCTGTGGCTGGAGCTGGGCTGGGGCTGAGGGTGGGGCTGGGGCTGGGCTGGGGCTGGGCTGGGGCCGGGGGCTGCGACTGGGGCCGGGTCCAGGGCTGGGGCTGGGCTGTGGCTGGGGCTGGGCTGGGGCTGGGCTGGGGCTGCGGCTGGGGCTGGGCTGGGGCTGGGTCCAGGGCAGGGGCTGGGCTGGGGCAGGGGCTGGGCCGGGGCAGGGCTGGGACAGGGGCTGGGCTGGGGCCGAGGGTGGGGCTGGGGCTGGGCTGGTGGCGAGGGTGGGGCTGGGGCTGGGGCTGTGGCTGCGGACAGGGCTGGGGCTAGGGCTGAGGTAGGGGTAGGGCTGGGGCTGGATTGGGGCCAGGGCTGGGGCAGGACTAGGCTTGAGGCTGGGCCTTGGGCTGGGGCTGGGTTGGCGCAGGGCTGGGGCTGGGGCTGGAACCAAGGCTTGGGCAGGGCTGGGGCTGGGGCTGGAGCCAGGGTTGGGGCAGAAGCCAGGGCTGGGGCAGGGCTGAGGTCAGGCCTGGGGCTGCGGCTGGGGCAGGGCTGGGGCTAGGCTGGGGCAGGGGCTGGGACTGGGCTGTGGCTGGGGCTGGGGCCAGGGCTGGGGCCAGGCTGTGTCTGGGGCTGGGCTGAGGGCAGGGCTGGGGCTGGAGGCTGGGATGGGGCAGGACTGGGACTGGGGCAGGGGCACGGGCCGAGGCTGGGGACAGGGCTAGGGCTGGAGCTAGGGCAGGGCTGGGGCCAGGCTGGGGCTGGGTTTGGCTGAGGGGTGGGGCTTGGTCCAGGGCTGGGGCTGGGCTAGGGCAGGGCTGGGGCTGGGGCTGGGCTGGGGCTGGAGCTGGGCTGGGGCTGAGGGTGGGGCTGGAGCTGGGCTGGGGCTGGGCTAGGGCTGGGCTGGGGCTGGGCTAGGGCTGGGCTGGGGCCGGGGCTGCGACTGGGGCTGGATCCCGGGCTGTGGCTGGGGCTGGGCTGGGTCAGGGCTGGGGCTGGGGCTGGGCTGGAGCTGGGCCGGGGCAGGGCTGGGCTGGGGCAGGGCTGGGGCCGGGCTGGGGCTGGGTTCGGTGTAGGGCTGGGGCTGGGGCAGGGCTGGGCTGTGGCCGGGGATGGGGCTGTGAGTGGGGTTTGGCTGGGGCTGGGGCTGGGGCTGGGCCGGGGCAGGGCTGGGCCTGTTCTGGGGATGAGGCTGGGGTGGGGCTGGGGCTGTGCTGGTGCTGTGCTGGGTGTGGGCTGGGGACTAGGGCTGGGGCAGGGCTGACGCAGGGCTGGGGCTGGGCTGGGGGCAGGGGCTGGGGGCAGGGGCTGGGGCCTTGGGTAGGGCTGGGACTGAGGTTGGGGCCGGGGCTGGGGCTTGAGTAGGCTGGAGGCTGGGCCTTGGGCTGGGGCTGGGGACAGGTCTGGGCTGGGGGCATGGCTGGGGCTGTGTTGGGGGCAGGGCTGGGGCTGGGGCTGGGGCCGGGGCTGGGGCAGGACTGAGGCTGGGGCAGGGCTGGGGATGGGTCTGGGTCTGGGGCTGGGGCTGGGGCAGGGCTGGGGCTGGGGCTGGGGCTGGAGCAGGGCTGCGGCTCGGCTGGGGGCAAGGATGAGGTTTGGGATGGGGCTAAGCTGGGGCTGGGCCTGGGGCTGGGCTGTGGCTGGGGCTCGGGACAGGGCTGGGGCCAGTCTGGGTCTGGGGCTGGGCCGGGGGCATGGCTGGGGCTGGGGCCTGGGATGGGGCTGGGTCCAGGGCTGTGGCTGGGCTGTGGCTGGAGCTAAGCTGGGGTTGAGGGTGGGGCTGGGACTGGGCTAGGGCTGGGCTGGGTCCGGGGCTGCGACTGGGGCCAGTCTGGGTCTGGGGCTGGGCCGGGGGCAGGGCTGGGGCTGAGGGCTGGGATGGGGCTGGGTCCAGGGCTGGGTCTGGGCTAGGGCAGGGCTGGGGCTGGGGCTGGGCTGGGGCTGGGTCCAGGGCTGTGGCTGGGCTGTGGCTGGAGCTAAGCTGGGGTTGAGGGTGGGGCTGGGGCTGGGCTAGGGCTGGGCTGGGGCCGGGGCTGCAACTGGGGCCGGGGATGGAGCCGTGAGTGGGGCTTGGCTGGGGCTGGGGCTGGGGCTGGGCCGGGGCAGGGCTGGGTCTGGGCTGGGGATGAGGCTGGGGTGGGGCTGGGGCTGGGTCCAGGGCAGGGGCTGGGCTGGGGCTGGGGCTGGAGCTGGGGCTGGGCTGGGGCTGGGGCTGGATCTGGGGCTAGGCTGGGGCTGAGGTTGGGGCTGGGGATGGGCTGGGGCTGGGCCAATGCTGGGCTGGGTCCGGGGCTGCGACTGGGGCTGGATCCAGGGCTGGGGCTGGGCTGTGGCTGGGGCTGGGCTGGGGCAGGGCTGGGGCTGGGGCTGGGCTGGAGCTGGGCCGGGGCAGGGCTGGGCTGGGGCAGGGCTGGGCCTGGGCTGGGGATGAGGCTGGGGTGGGGCTGGGGCTGGGTCCAGGGCAGGGGTTGGGCTGGGGCTGGGGCTGGATTTGGCTGAGGGGTGGGGCTTGCTCCAGGGCTGGGGCTGGGCGATGGCTGGGGCTGGGCTGGGGCTGGGCTGGGGCTGGGGCTGGTCTGGGGGCAGGGATGCGGATGGGGCTGGGCTGGGCTGGAGCAGGGCTGGGCCTGGGCTGGGGATGAGGCTGGGGTGGGGCAGGGGTTGGTGCTGGGTCTAGGGCTGGGGCTGTGCTGGTGCTGTGCTGGGTGTGGGCTGGGGACTAGGGCTGGGGCAGGGCTGACGCAGGGCTGGGGCTGGGCTGGGGGCAGGGGCTGGGGGCAGGGGCTGGGGCCTTGGGTAGGGCTGGGACTGAGGTTGGGGCCGGGGCTGGGGCTTGAGTAGGCTGGAGGCTGGGCCTTGGGCTGGGGCTGGGGACAGGTCTGGGCTGGGGGCATGGCTGGGGCTGGGTTGGGGGCAGGGCTGGGGCTGGGGCTGGGGCTGGGGCTGGGGCAGGAGTGAGGCTGGGGCTGAGGGCAGGGCTGGGCTAGGGCTGGGGGTGGGGCAGGGGCTGGGGCTGGGGCAGGGCTGGGGCCGGGCTGGGGCTGGGTTCGGTGCAGGGCTGGGACTGGTGCAGGGCTTGGCTGGGCTGGGACCGGGGCTGGGCTGGGGTAGGGCTGGCACGGCGGTAGGCTTGGGGCTGGGCTGGGGCCGAGTCTGGGGCCGGGGGTGGGGCCGGGGAAGGGGCGGGGCTGGGGCCGGGGAAGGGGCAGGGCTGGGGCAGGGCTGGAACTGGGGCTGGGCTGGGGCCAAGGTTGGGGCTGGGGCTGGGCTGGTGGCGAGGGTGGGGCTGGGGCTGGAGCCAGGGCTGGGGCAGGAGCCAGGGCTGGGGCAGGGCTGAGGTCTGGCCAGGGGCTGGGGCTGGGGCGGGGCTGGGGCTGGGGCAGCGCTGGGGTTAGGGTGGGGCTGGGCCTGGGGCTGGGCTGGGCTGGGGCTGGGGACAGGGCTGGGGCCAGGTTGGGGTAGGGGCTGGGGCTCGTCTGGGCTGGGGCTAGGGCTGGGGTGAGGGCACGGCTGGGCTAGGCCTGGGGCTGGGGCAGGGCTAGGTTAGGGCTGGGCTGAGGCCGGGGCTGGGACAGGCCTAGGTTAGGGCTGGGCTGGGGCCGGGGCTGGGGCCGGGGGTGGGGCTGGGGCTGGGGCTGGGTCCAGGACTAGGGCATGGCTGTGGCTGGGGTTGGGCTGGGGATGGGGCTGGGGCTGGCCTGGGCTGGGGCTGGGCTAGGGCTGGGCTGGGCCCGGAGCTAAGACTGCGGCTGGGTCCAGGGCTGGGGCTGGGCTGGGGCTGGGTCTGGAGCTGGGGATGGGCTGGGGCTGAGGGTGGGGCTGTGCAGGGCTGGGGCTGGGGCTGGGCTGGGCTGGGGCAGGGCTGGGCTGTGGCCGGGGCAGCGCTGGGCCTGGGCTGGGGATGAGGCTGGGGTGGGGCTGGGGCTGGGTCCAGGGCAGGGGCTGGGCTGGGGCTGGGGCTGGATTTGGCTGAGGGGTGGGGCTTGCTCCAGGGCTGGGGCTGGGCAGTGGCTGGGGCTGGGCTGGGGCTGGGGATGGGCTGGGGCTGGTCTGGGGGCAGGGATGCGGATGGGGCTGGGCTGGGCTGGAGCAGGGCTGGGCCTGGGCTGGGGATGAGGCTGGAGTGGGGCAGGGGCTGCGTCCAGGGCAGGGGCTGGTCTGGGGCTGGGGTTGGTGCTGGGTCTAGGGCTGGGGCTGTGCTGGTGCTGTGCTGGGTGTGGGCTGGGGACTAGGGCTGGGGCAGCGCTGATGCAGGGCTGGGGCTGGGCTGGGGGCACGGGCTGGGGGCAGGGGCTGGGGCCTTGGGTAGGGCTGGGACTGAGGTTGGGGCCGGGGCTGGGGCTTGAGTAGGCTGGAGGCTGGGCCTTGGGCTGGGGCTGGGGACAGGTCTGGGCTGGGGGCATGGCTGGGGCTGGGTTGGGGGCAGGGCTGGGGCGGGGGCTGGGGCTGGGGCTGGGGCAGGACTGAGGCTGGGGCAGGGCTGGGGCAGGGCTGAGGCTGGGGGCTGGGATGGGGCAGGACTGGGACTGGGGCAGGGGCACAGGCCGAGTCTGGGGACAGGGCTAGGGCTGGAGCTAGGGCAGGGCTGGGGCCAGGCTGGGGCTGGATTTGGCTGACGGGTTGGGCTTGCTCCAGGGCTGGGGCTGGGCGGTGGCTGGAGCAGGGCTGGGCCTGGGCTGGGAATGAGGCTGGGGTGGGGCAGGACTGGGACTGGGGCAGGGGCACTGGCCGAGGCTGGGGACAGGGCTAGGGCTGGAGCTAGGGCAGGGCAGGGGCCAGGCTGGGGCTGGGTTTGGCTGAGGGGTGGGGCTTGGTCCAGGGCTGGGGCTGGGCGAGGGCTGGGCTGGGGCCGGGGCTGCGACTGGGGCTGGGTCCAGGGCTGGGGCTGGGCTGTGGCTGGGGCCGGGCTGAGGCTGGGCTGGGGCTGCGGCTGGGGCTGGGCTGGGGCTGGGTCCAGGGCAGGGGCTGGGCTGGGGCTGGGGCTGGGCCGGGGCAGGGCTGGGACAGGGGCTGGGCTGGGGCCGAGGGTGGTGTGGGGCTGGGGCCGGGGTAGGGGCAGGGCTGGGGCAGGGCTTGAACTGGGGCTGGGCTGGGGCCAAGGTTGAGGCTAGGGCTGGGCTGGTGGCGAGGGTGGGGCTGGGGCTGCAGCTAGGCTGGGGCTGGGCTTGGGACTGGGCTGTGGCTGGGGCTGGGGACAGGGCTGGGTCCAGGGCTGGGGCTGGGCGGTGGCTGGGGCTGGGCTGGGGCTGGAGCTGGGCTGGGGCTGAGGGTGGGGCTGGGGCTCGGCTGTGGCTGGGCTGGGCTGGGGCTGGGCTGGGGCTGGGCCGGGGCAGGGCTGGGTTGGGGCAGGGCTGGGGCCGGGCTGGGGCTGGGTTCGGTGCAGGGCTGGGGTTGGGGCAGGGCTGGGGCTGGGGTAGGGCTGGGCTGGGGCAGGGGATGGGGCTTGAGTAGGCTGGAGGCTGGGCCTTGGGCTGGGGCTGGGGACAGGTCTGGGCTGGGGGCATGGCTGGGGCTGGGTTGGGGGCAGGGCTGGGGCTGGGGCAGCGCTGGGGCTCGGCTGGGGGCAAGGATGAGGTTTGGGATGGGGCTAGGCTGGGGCTGGGCCTGGGGCTGGGCTGTGGCTGGGGATCGGGACAGGGCTGGGGCCAGTCTGGGTCTGGGGCTGGGCCGGGGGCAGGGCTGGGGCTTGGGGCTGGGATGGGGCTGGGTCCAGGGCTGGGTCTGGGCTAGGGCAGGGCTGGAGCTGGGGCTGGGCTGGGGCTGGGTCTAGGGCTGTGGCTGGGCTGTCGCTGGAGCTGGGCTGGGGTTGAGGGTGGGGCTGGGGCTGGGCTAGGGCTGGGCTGGGGCCGGGGCTGCGACTGGGGCCGGGGATGGAGCCGTGAGTGGGGCTTGGCTGTGGCTGGGGCTGGGGCTGGGCCGGGGCAGGGCTGGGGCAGGGTGTGGGCTGGAGACAGGGATGGGGATGGGGCTGGGCTGGGCTGGGGCAGGGCTGGGCCTGGGCTGGGGATGAGGCTGGGGTGGGGCTGGGGCTCGGTCCAGGGCAGGGGCTGGGCTGGGGCTGGGGATGAGGCTGGGGCAGGGCTGGGGCAGGGCTGGGGCTGAGGCTGGGTCCAGGGTGGGGCTGGGGCTGGGCTGGGGGCAGGGCTGGGGCTGGGCAGTGGCTGGGGCTGGCCTGGGGATGGGCTGGGGCTGGGATCGGGTCCAGGGCAGGGGCTGGACTGGGGCTGGGGCTAGGCTGGGGCAGGGCTGGGGCTGGGCTGGGGCTGGGGCTGGGTCCAGGGTGGGGCTGTGTCCAGGGCTGGGGCAGGACTGGGTCCAGGGCAGGGGCTGGGCTGGGGCCGGGTATGGAGCCGTGAGTGGGGCTTGGCTGGGGCTGGGGCTGGGGCTGGGGCCGGGTATGGAGCCGTGAGTGGGGCTTGGCTGGGGCTGGGGCTGGGGCTGGGCCGGGGCAGGGCTGGGCCTGGGCTGGGGATGAGGCTGGGGTGGGACTGGGGCTGGGTCCAGGGCAGGGGCTGGGCTGGGGCTGGGGCTGGGCTGGGTCTAGGGCTGGGGCTGTGCTGGTGCTCTGCTAGGCTTGAGGCTGGGCCTTGGGCTGGGGCTGGGTTGGCGCGGGGCTGGGGCTGGGGCTGGAACCAAGGCTTGGGCAGGGCTGGGGCTGGGGCTGGAGCCAGGGCCGGGGCTGGAGCCAGGGCTGGGGCTGGAGCCAGGGCTGGGGCAGGGCTGAGGTCCGGCCAGGGTCTGGGGCTGGGGCGGGGCTGGGGCTGGGGCAGCGCTGGGGTTAGGCTTGGGCTGGGCCTGGGGCTGGGCTGGGCTGGGGCTGGGGACAGGGCTGGGGAGAGGGCTGGGGCTGGGGCTGTGGCTGGCCTGGGCTGGGGCTAGGGCTGGGCTGAGGGCACGGCTGGGCTAGGCCTGGGGCTGGGGCAGGGCTAGGTTAGGGCTGGGCTGGGACCGGGGCTGGGGCCGGGGGTGGGTCTGTGGCTGGGGCTGGGTCCAGGGCTGGGGCAGGGCTGTGGCTGGGGTTGGGCTGGGGCTGGGGCTGGGGCTGGGCTGGGCTGGGGCTGGGCTAGGGCTGGGCTGGGCCCGGGGCTAAGACTGCGGCTGGGTCCAGGGCTGGGGCTGGGCTGTGGCTGGGGCTGGAGCTGGGGCTGGGCTGGGGCTGGGTCCAGGGCAGGGGCTGGGCAGGGTCTGGGGCTGGGGCCGGGGCGGGGGCAGGACTGAGGCTGGGGCAGGGCTGGGGCTGGGGCTGAGGCTGGGGCTGGGCTGGGGCTGGGCTGGGGGCAAGGATGAGGTTTGGGCTGGGGCTGGGCCAGGGCTTGGGCTGGGCTGGGACCGGGGCTGGGCTGAGGGCAGGGCTGGGGCTGGGGGCTGGGATGGGGCAGGACTGGGACTGGGGCAGGGGCACAGGCCGAGTCTGGGGACAGGGCTAGGGCTGGAGCTAGGGCAGGGCTGGGGCCAGGCTGGGGCTGGATTTGGCTGAGGGGTGGGGCTTGCTCCAGGGCTGGGGCTGGGCGGTGGCTGGGGCTGGGGCTGGGCTGGGCTGGGGTTGGGGCTGGTCTGGGGGCAGGGATGCGGATGGGGCTGGGCTGGGCTGGAGCAGGGCTGGGCCTGGGCTGGGGATGAGGCTGGGGTGGGGCAGGACTGGGACTGGGGCAGGGGCACGGGCCGAGGCTGGGGACAGGGCTAGGGCTGGAGCTAGGGCAGGGCAGGTGCCAGGCTGGGGCTGGGTTTGGCTGAGGGGTGGGGCTTGGTCCAGGGCTGTGGCTGGGCTGTGGCTGGAGCTGGGCTGGGGCTGAGGGTGGGGCTGGGGGCTGGGCGGGGGCCGGGGCTGCGACTGGGGCTGGGTCCAGGGCAGGGGCTGGGCTGTGGCTGGGGCTGGGCTGGGGCTGGGCTGGGGCTGCGGCTGTGGCTGGGCAGGGGCTGGGTCCAGGGCAGGGGCTGGGCTGGGGCTGGGGCTGGGCCGGGGCCAAGGTTGGGGCTGGGGCTGGGCTGGTGGCGAGGGTGGGGCTGGGGCTGGGGCTTGGGCTGCGGACAGGGCTGGGGCTAGGGCTGAGGTAGGGGTGGGGCTGGGGCTGGATTGGGGCCAGGGTTGGGGCAGGATTAGGCTTGAGGCTGGGCCTTGGGCTGGGGCTGGGTTGGCGCAGGGCTGGGGCTTGGGCTGGAGCCAGGGTTGGGGCAGGAGCCAGGGTTGGGGCAGGGCTGAGGTCAGGCCTGGGGCTGAGGTCAGGCCTGGGACTGAGGCTGGGGCAGGGCTGGGGCTAGGCTGGGGCTGGGCCTGGGACTGGGCTGTGGCTGGGGCTGGGGACAGGGCTGGGTCCAGTCTGGGTCTGGGGCTGCGCTGGGGGCAGGGGGCTGGGATGGGGCAGGACTGGGACTGGGGCTGGGGCACGGGCCGAGGCTGGGGACAGGGCTAGGGCTGGAGCTAGGGTAGGGCTGGGCCAGGCTGGGGCTGGGTTTGGCTGAGGGGTGGGGCTTGGTCCAGGGCTGGGGCTGGGCTAGGGCAGGGCTGGGACTGGGGTTGGGCTGCGGCTGGGTTCAGGGCTGTGGCTGGGCTGTGGCTGGAGCTGGGCTGGGGCTGAGGGTGGGGCTGGGGCTGGGCTAGGGCTGGGCTGGGTCCGGGGCTGCGACTGGGGCTGGATCCAGGGCTGGGACTGGGCTGTGGCTGGGGCTGGGCTGTGGCAGGGCTGGGGCTGGGCTGGGGCTAGGCTGGGGCAGGGGCTGGGACTGGGCTGTGGCTGGGGCTGGGGCCAGGGCTGGGGCCAGGCTGTGTCTGGGGCTGGGCTGAGGGCAGGGCTGGGGCTGGAGGCTGGGATGGGGCAGGACTGGGACTGGGGCAGGGGCACGGGCCGAGGCTGGGGACAGGGCTAGGGCTGGAGCTAGGGCAGGGCTGGGGCCAGGCTGGGGCTGGGTTTGGCTGAGGGGTGGGGCTTGGTCCAGGGCTGGGGCTGGGCTAGGGCAGGGCTGGGGCTGGGGCTGGGCTGGGGCTGGAGCTGGGCTGGGGCTGAGGGTGGTGCTGGAGCTGGGCTGGGGCTGGGCTAGGGCTGGGCTGGGGCTGGGCTAGGGCTGGGCTGGGGCCGGGGATGGGGCTGTGAGTGGGGTTTGGCTGGGGCTGGGGCTGGGGCTGGGCCGGGGCAGGGCTGGGCCTGTTCTGGGGATGAGGCTGGGGTGGGGCTGGGGCTGTGCTGGTGCTGTGCTGGGTGTGGGCTGGGGACTAGGGCTGGGGCAGGGCTGACGCAGGGCTGGGGCTGGGCTGGGGGCAGGGGCTGGGGGCAGGGGCTGGGGCCTTGGGTAGGGCTGGGACTGAGGTTGGGGCCGGGGCTGGGGCTTGAGTAGGCTGGAGGCTGGGCCTTGGGCTGGGGCTGGGGACAGGTCTGGGCTGGGGGCATGGCTGGGGCTGTGTTGGGGGCAGGGCTGGGGCTGGGGCTGGGGGCCGGGGCTGGGGCAGGACTGAGGCTGGGGCAGGGCTGGGGATGGGTCTGGGGCTGGGGCTGGGGCAGGGCTGGGGCTGGGGCTGGGGCTGGAGCAGGGCTGCGGCTCGGCTGGGGGCAAGGATGAGGTTTGGGATGGGGCTAAGCTGGGGCTGGGCCTGGGGCTGGGCTGTGGCTGGGGCTCGGGACAGGGCTGGGGCCAGTCTGGGTCTGGGGCTGGGCCGGGGGCATGGCTGGGGCTGGGGCCTGGGATGGGGCTGGGTCCAGGGCTGTGGCTGGGCTGTGGCTGGAGCTAAGCTGGGGTTGAGGGTGGGGCTGGGACTGGGCTAGGGCTGGGCTGGGTCCGGGGCTGCGACTGGGGCCAGTCTGGGTCTGGGGCTGGGCCGGGGGCAGGGCTGGGGCTGAGGGCTGGGATGGGGCTGGGTCCAGGGCTGGGTCTGGGCTAGGGCAGGGCTGGGGCTGGGGCTGGGCTGGGGCTGGGTCCAGGGCTGTGGCTGGGCTGTGGCTGGAGCTAAGCTGGGGTTGAGGGTGGGGCTGGGGCTGGGCTAGGGCTGGGCTGGGGCCGGGGCTGCAACTGGGGCCGGGGGATGGAGCCGTGAGTGGGGCTTGGCTGTGGCTGGGGCTGGGGCTGGGCCGGGGCAGGGCTGGGTCTGGGCTGGGGATGAGGCTGGGGTGGGGCTGGGGCTGGGTCCAGGGCAGGGGCTGGGCTGGGGCTGGGGCTGGAGCTGGGGCTGGGCTGGGGCTGGGGCTGGATCTGGGGCTAGGCTGGGGCTGAGGTTGGGGCTGGGGATGGGCTGGGGCTGGGCCAATGCTGGGCTGGGTCCGGGGCTGCGACTGGGGCTGGATCCAGGGCTGGGGCTGGGCTGTGGCTGGGGCTGGGCTGGAGCTGGGCCGGGGCAGGGCTGGGCTGGGGCAGGGCTGGGCCTGGGCTGGGGATGAGGCTGGGGTGGGGCTGGGGCTGGGTCCAGGGCAGGGGTTGGGCTGGGGCTGGGGCTGGATTTGGCTGAGGGGTGGGGCTTGCTCCAGGGCTGGGGCTGGGCGATGGCTGGGGCTGGGCTGGGGCTGGGCTGGGGCTGGGGCTGGTCTGGGGGCAGGGATGCGGATGGGGCTGGGCTGGGCTGGAGCAGGGCTGGGCCTGGGCTGGGGATGAGGCTGGGGTGGGGCAGGGGTTGGTGCTGGGTCTAGGGCTGGGGCTGTGCTGGTGCTGTGCTGGGTGTGGGCTGGGGACTAGGGCTGGGGCAGGGCTGACGCAGGGCTGGGGCTGGGCTGGGGGCAGGGGCTGGGGGGCAGGGGCTGGGGCCTTGGGTAGGGCTGGGACTGAGGTTGGGGCCGGGGCTGGGGCTTGAGTAGGCTGGAGGCTGGGCCTTGGGCTGGGGCTGGGGACAGGTCTGGGCTGGGGGCATGGCTGGGGCTGGGTTGGGGGCAGGGCTGGGGCTGGGGCTGGGGCTGGGGCTGGGGCAGGAGTGAGGCTGGGGCTGAGGGCAGGGCTGGGCTAGGGCTGGGGGTGGGGCAGGGGCTGGGGCTGGGGCAGGGCTGGGGCCGGGCTGGGGCTGGGTTCGGTGCAGGGCTGGGACTGGTGCAGGGCTTGGCTGGGCTGGGACCGGGGCTGGGCTGGGGTAGGGCTGGCACGGCGGTAGGCTTGGGGCTGGGCTGGGGCCGAGTCTGGGGCCGGGGGTGGGGCCGGGGAAGGGGCAGGGCTGGGGCAGGGCTGGAACTGGGGCTGGGCTGGGGCCAAGGTTGGGGCTGGGGCTGGGCTGGTGGCGAGGGTGGGGCTGGGGCTGGAGCCAGGGCTGGGGCAGGAGCCAGGGCTGGGGCAGGGCTGAGGTCTGGCCAGGGGCTGGGGCTGGGGCGGGGCTGGGGCTGGGGCAGCGCTGGGGTTAGGGTGGGGCTGGGCCTGGGGCTGGGCTGGGCTGGGGCTGGGGACAGGGCTGGGGCCAGGCTGGGGTAGGGGCTGGGGCTCGTCTGGGCTGGGGCTAGGGCTGGGGTGAGGGCACGGCTGGGCTAGGCCTGGGGCTGGGGCAGGGCTAGGTTAGGGCTGGGCTGAGGCCGGGGCTGGGACAGGCCTAGGTTAGGGCTGGGCTGGGGCCGGGGCTGGGGCCGGGGGTGGGGGCTGGGGCTGGGGCTGGGTCCAGGACTAGGGCATGGCTGTGGCTGGGGTTGGGCTGGGGATGGGGCTGGGGCTGGCCTGGGCTGGGGCTGGGCTAGGGCTGGGCTGGGCCCGGAGCTAAGACTGCGGCTGGGTCCAGGGCTGGGGCTGGGCTGGGGCTGGGTCTGGAGTTTGGGATGGGCTGGGGCTGAGGGTGGGGCTGTGCAGGGCTGGGGCTGAAGCTGGGCTGGGCTGGGGCAGGGCTGGGCTGTGGCCGGGGCAGCGCTGGGCCTGGGCTGGGGATGAGGCTGGGGTGGGGCTGGGGCTGGGTCCAGGGCAGGGGCTGGGCTGGGGCTGGGGCTGGATTTGGCTGAGGGGTGGGGCTTGCTCCAGGGCTGGGGCTGGGCAGTGGCTGGGGCTGGGCTGGGGCTGGGGATGGGCTGGGGCTGGTCTGGGGGCAGGGATGCGGATGGGGCTGGGCTGGGCTGGAGCAGGGCTGGGCCTGGGCTGGGGATGAGGCTGGAGTGGGGCAGGGGCTGCGTCCAGGGCAGGGGCTGGTCTGGGGCTGGGGTTGGTGCTGGGTCTAGGGCTGGGGCTGTGCTGGTGCTGTGCTGGGTGTGGGCTGGGGACTAGGGCTGGGGCAGCGCTGATGCAGGGCTGGGGCTGGGCTGGGGGCACGGGCTGGGGGCAGGGGCTGGGGCCTTGGGTAGGGCTGGGACTGAGGTTGGGGCCGGGGCTGGGGCTTGAGTAGGCTGGAGGCTGGGCCTTGGGCTGGGGCTGGGGACAGGTCTGGGCTGGGGGCATGGCTGGGGCTGGGTTGGGGGCAGGGCTGGGGCGGGGGCTGGGGCTGGGGCTGGGGCAGGACTGAGGCTGGGGCAGGGCTGGGGCAGGGCTGAGGCTGGGGGCTGGGATGGGGCAGGACTGGGACTGGGGCAGGGGCACAGGCCGAGTCTGGGGACAGGGCTAGGGCTGGAGCTAGGGCAGGGCTGGGGCCAGGCTGGGGCTGGATTTGGCTGACGGGTTGGGCTTGCTCCAGGGCTGGGGCTGGGCGGTGGCTGGAGCAGGGCTGGGCCTGGGCTGGGAATGAGGCTGGGGTGGGGCAGGACTGGGACTGGGGCAGGGGCACTGGCCGAGGCTGGGGACAGGGCTAGGGCTGGAGCTAGGGCAGGGCAGGGGCCAGGCTGGGGCTGGGTTTGGCTGAGGGGTGGGGCTTGGTCCAGGGCTGGGGCTGGGCGAGGGCTGGGCTGGGGCCGGGGCTGCGACTGG
>NW_027145257.1:0-25329 GCF_026170545.1 Melanerpes formicivorus | reverse complement strand
ATAAGGTAGGGAAGAATTCTAAGGCTCATTTTGACTGCCTCCAGAAGTTAGATCAGATGGCAAATTGGATTTGGTGCTAGGTCTTTCCCTTTAGGTTTTACCCCAACAATGTTTTCATTAGTTTCGCTCACTCTCGAAATCAAGCATTTTACAGCAGGTTGGAGCAGCCTGTATCTCAGCACAGGAATAAGGTAGGGAAGAATTCTAAGGCTCATTTTGACTGCCTCCAGAAGTTAGATCAGATGGCAAATTGGATTTGGTGCTAGGTCTTTCCCTTTAGGTTTTACCCCAACAATGTTTTCATTAGTTTCGCTCACTCTCGAAATCAAGCATTTTACAGCAGGTTGGAGCAGCCTGTATCTCAGCACAGGAATAAGGTAGGGAAGAATTCTAAGGCTCATTTTGACTGCCTCCAGAAGTTAGATCAGATGGCAAATTGGATTTGGTGCTAGGTCTTTCCCTTTAGGTTTTACCCCAACAATGTTTTCATTAGTTTCGCTCACTCTCGAAATCAAGCATTTTACAGCAGGTTGGAGCAGCCTGTATCTCAGCACAGGAATAAGGTAGGGAAGAATTCTAAGGCTCATTTTGACTGCCTCCAGAAGTTAGATCAGATGGCAAATTGGATTTGGTGCTAGGTCTTTCCCTTTAGGTTTTACCCCAACAATGTTTTCATTAGTTTCGCTCACTCTCGAAATCAAGCATTTTACAGCAGGTTGGAGCAGCCTGTATCTCAGCACAGGAATAAGGTAGGGAAGAATTCTAAGGCTCATTTTGACTGCCTCCAGAAGTTAGATCAGATGGCAAATTGGATTTGGTGCTAGGTCTTTCCCTTTAGGTTTTACCCCAACAATGTTTTCATTAGTTTCGCTCACTCTCGAAATCAAGCATTTTACAGCAGGTTGGAGCAGCCTGTATCTCAGCACAGGAATAAGGTAGGGAAGAATTCTAAGGCTCATTTTGACTGCCTCCAGAAGTTAGATCAGATGGCAAATTGGATTTGGTGCTAGGTCTTTCCCTTTAGGTTTTACCCCAACAATGTTTTCATTAGTTTCGCTCACTCTCGAAATCAAGCATTTTACAGCAGGTTGGAGCAGCCTGTATCTCAGCACAGGAATAAGGTAGGGAAGAATTCTAAGGCTCATTTTGACTGCCTCCAGAAGTTAGATCAGATGGCAAATTGGATTTGGTGCTAGGTCTTTCCCTTTAGGTTTTACCCCAACAATGTTTTCATTAGTTTCGCTCACTCTCGAAATCAAGCATTTTACAGCAGGTTGGAGCAGCCTGTATCTCAGCACAGGAATAAGGTAGGGAAGAATTCTAAGGCTCATTTTGACTGCCTCCAGAAGTTAGATCAGATGGCAAATTGGATTTGGTGCTAGGTCTTTCCCTTTAGGTTTTACCCCAACAATGTTTTCATTAGTTTCGCTCACTCTCGAAATCAAGCATTTTACAGCAGGTTGGAGCAGCCTGTATCTCAGCACAGGAATAAGGTAGGGAAGAATTCTAAGGCTCAGTTTGACTGCCTCCAGAAGTTAGATCAGATGGCAAATTGGATTTGGTGCTAGGTCTTTCCCTTTAGGTTTTACCCCAACAATGTTTTCATTAGTTTCGCTCACTCTCGAAATCAAGCATTTTACAGCAGGTTGGAGCAGCCTGTATCTCAGCACAGGAATAAGGTAGGGAAGAATTCTAAGGCTCATTTTGACTGCCTCCAGAAGTTAGATCAGATGGCAAATTGGATTTGGTGCTAGGTCTTTCCCTTTAGGTTTTACCCCAACAATGTTTTCATTAGTTTCGCTCACTCTCGAAATCAAGCATTTTACAGCAGGTTGGAGCAGCCTGTATCTCAGCACAGGAATAAGGTAGGGAAGAATTCTAAGGCTCATTTTGACTGCCTCCAGAAGTTAGATCAGATGGCAAATTGGATTTGGTGCTAGGTCTTTCCCTTTAGGTTTTACCCCAACAATGTTTTCATTAGTTTCGCTCACTCTCGAAATCAAGCATTTTACAGCAGGTTGGAGCAGCCTGTATCTCAGCACAGGAATAAGGTAGGGAAGAATTCTAAGGCTCATTTTGACTGCCTCCAGAAGTTAGATCAGATGGCAAATTGGATTTGGTGCTAGGTCTTTCCCTTTAGGTTTTACCCCAACAATGTTTTCATTAGTTTCGCTCACTCTCGAAATCAAGCATTTTACAGCAGGTTGGAGCAGCCTGTATCTCAGCACAGGAATAAGGTAGGGAAGAATTCTAAGGCTCATTTTGACTGCCTCCAGAAGTTAGATCAGATGGCAAATTGGATTTGGTGCTAGGTCTTTCCCTTTAGGTTTTACCCCAACAATGTTTTCATTAGTTTCGCTCACTCTCGAAATCAAGCATTTTACAGCAGGTTGGAGCAGCCTGTATCTCAGCACAGGAATAAGGTAGGGAAGAATTCTAAGGCTCATTTTGACTGCCTCCAGAAGTTAGATCAGATGGCAAATTGGATTTGGTGCTAGGTCTTTCCCTTTAGGTTTTACCCCAACAATGTTTTCATTAGTTTCGCTCACTCTCGAAATCAAGCATTTTACAGCAGGTTGGAGCAGCCTGTATCTCAGCACAGGAATAAGGTAGGGAAGAATTCTAAGGCTCAGTTTGACTGCCTCCAGAAGTTAGATCAGATGGCAAATTGGATTTGGTGCTAGGTCTTTCCCTTTAGGTTTTACCCCAACAATGTTTTCATTAGTTTCGCTCACTCTCGAAATCAAGCATTTTACAGCAGGTTGGAGCAGCCTGTATCTCAGCACAGGAATAAGGTAGGGAAGAATTCTAAGGCTCATTTTGACTGCCTCCAGAAGTTAGATCAGATGGCAAATTGGATTTGGTGCTAGGTCTTTCCCTTTAGGTTTTACCCCAACAATGTTTTCATTAGTTTCGCTCACTCTCGAAATCAAGCATTTTACAGCAGGTTGGAGCAGCCTGTATCTCAGCACAGGAATAAGGTAGGGAAGAATTCTAAGGCTCATTTTGACTGCCTCCAGAAGTTAGATCAGATGGCAAATTGGATTTGGTGCTAGGTCTTTCCCTTTAGGTTTTACCCCAACAATGTTTTCATTAGTTTCGCTCACTCTCGAAATCAAGCATTTTACAGCAGGTTGGAGCAGCCTGTATCTCAGCACAGGAATAAGGTAGGGAAGAATTCTAAGGCTCAGTTTGACTGCCTCCAGAAGTTAGATCAGATGGCAAATTGGATTTGGTGCTAGGTCTTTCCCTTTAGGTTTTACCCCAACAATGTTTTCATTAGTTTCGCTCACTCTCGAAATCAAGCATTTTACAGCAGGTTGGAGCAGCCTGTATCTCAGCACAGGAATAAGGTAGGGAAGAATTCTAAGGCTCATTTTGACTGCCTCCAGAAGTTAGATCAGATGGCAAATTGGATTTGGTGCTAGGTCTTTCCCTTTAGGTTTTACCCCAACAATGTTTTCATTAGTTTCGCTCACTCTCGAAATCAAGCATTTTACAGCAGGTTGGAGCAGCCTGTATCTCAGCACAGGAATAAGGTAGGGAAGAATTCTAAGGCTCATTTTGACTGCCTCCAGAAGTTAGATCAGATGGCAAATTGGATTTGGTGCTAGGTCTTTCCCTTTAGGTTTTACCCCAACAATGTTTTCATTAGTTTCGCTCACTCTCGAAATCAAGCATTTTACAGCAGGTTGGAGCAGCCTGTATCTCAGCACAGGAATAAGGTAGGGAAGAATTCTAAGGCTCTTTTGACTGCCTCCAGAAGTTAGATCAGATGGCAAATTGGATTTGGTGCTAGGTCTTTCCCTTTAGGTTTTACCCCAACAATGTTTTCATTAGTTTCGCTCACTCTCGAAATCAAGCATTTTACAGCAGGTTGGAGCAGCCTGTATCTCAGCACAGGAATAAGGTAGGGAAGAATTCTAAGGCTCAGTTTGACTGCCTCCAGAAGTTAGATCAGATGGCAAATTGGATTTGGTGCTAGGTCTTTCCCTTTAGGTTTACACCCCAACAATGTTTTCATTAGTTTCGCTCACTCTCGAAATCAAGCATTTTACAGCAGGTTGGAGCAGCCTGTATCTCAGCACAGGAATAAGGTAGGGAAGAATTCTAAGGGCTCATTTTGACTGCCTCCAGAAGTTAGATCAGATGGCAAATTGGATTTGGTGCTAGGTCTTTCCCTTTAGGTTTTACCCAACAATGTTTTCATTAGTTTCGCTCACTCTCGAAATCAAGCATTTTACAGCAGGTTGGAGCAGCCTGTATCTCAGCACAGGAATAAGGTAGGGAAGAATTCTAAGGCTCATTTTGACTGCCTCCAGAAGTTAGATCAGATGGCAAATTGGATTTGGTGCTAGGTCTTTCCCTTTAGGTTTTACCCCAACAATGTTTTCATTAGTTTCGCTCACTCTCGAAATCAAGCATTTTACAGCAGGTTGGAGCAGCCTGTATCTCAGCACAGGAATAAGGTAGGGAAGAATTCTAAGGCTCATTTTGACTGCCTCCAGAAGTTAGATCAGATGGCAAATTGGATTTGGTGCTAGGTCTTTCCCTTTAGGTTTTACCCCAACAATGTTTTCATTAGTTTCGCTCACTCTCGAAATCAAGCATTTTACAGCAGGTTGGAGCAGCCTGTATCTCAGCACAGGAATAAGGTAGGGAAGAATTCTAAGGATCATTTTGACTGCCTCCAGAAGTTAGATCAGATGGCAAATTGGATTTGGTGCTAGGTCTTTCCCTTTAGGTTTTACCCCAACAATGTTTTCATTAGTTTCGCTCACTCTCGAAATCAAGCATTTTACAGCAGGTTGGAGCAGCCTGTATCTCAGCACAGGAATAAGGTAGGGAAGAATTCTAAGGCTCATTTTGACTGCCTCCAGAAGTTAGATCAGATGGCAAATTGGATTTGGTGCTAGGTCTTTCCCTTTAGGTTTTACCCCAACAATGTTTTCATTAGTTTCGCTCACTCTCGAAATCAAGCATTTTACAGCAGGTTGGAGCAGCCTGTATCTCAGCACAGGAATAAGGTAGGGAAGAATTCTAAGGCTCAGTTTGACTGCCTCCAGAAGTTAGATCAGATGGCAAATTGGATTTGGTGCTAGGTCTTTCCCTTTAGGTTTTACCCCAACAATGTTTTCATTAGTTTCGCTCACTCTCGAAATCAAGCATTTTACAGCAGGTTGGAGCAGCCTGTATCTCAGCACAGGAATAAGGTAGGGAAGAATTCTAAGGCTCATTTTGACTGCCTCCAGAAGTTAGATCAGATGGCAAATTGGATTTGGTGCTAGGTCTTTCCCTTTAGGTTTTACCCCAACAATGTTTTCATTAGTTTCGCTCACTCTCGAAATCAAGCATTTTACAGCAGGTTGGAGCAGCCTGTATCTCAGCACAGGAATAAGGTAGGGAAGAATTCTAAGGCTCATTTTGACTGCCTCCAGAAGTTAGATCAGATGGCAAATTGGATTTGGTGCTAGGTCTTTCCCTTTAGGTTTTACCCCAACAATGTTTTCATTAGTTTCGCTCACTCTCGAAATCAAGCATTTTACAGCAGGTTGGAGCAGCCTGTATCTCAGCACAGGAATAAGGTAGGGAAGAATTCTAAGGCTCATTTTGACTGCCTTCAGAAGTTAGATCAGATGGCAAATTGGATTTGGTGCTAGGTCTTTCCCTTTAGGTTTTACCCCAACAATGTTTTCATTAGTTTCGCTCACTCTCGAAATCAAGCATTTTACAGCAGGTTGGAGCAGCCTGTATCTCAGCACAGGAATAAGGTAGGGAAGAATTCTAAGGCTCATTTTGACTGCCTCCAGAAGTTAGATCAGATGGCAAATTGGATTTGGTGCTAGGTCTTTCCCTTTAGGTTTTACCCCAACAATGTTTTCATTAGTTTCGCTCACTCTCGAAATCAAGCATTTTACAGCAGGTTGGAGCAGCCTGTATCTCAGCACAGGAATAAGGTAGGGAAGAATTCTAAGGCTCATTTTGACTGCCTCCAGAAGTTAGATCAGATGGCAAATTGGATTTGGTGCTAGGTCTTTCCCTTTAGGTTTTACCCCAACAATGTTTTCATTAGTTTCGCTCACTCTCGAAATCAAGCATTTTACAGCAGGTTGGAGCAGCCTGTATCTCAGCACAGGAATAAGGTAGGGAAGAATTCTAAGGCTCATTTTGACTGCCTCCAGAAGTTAGATCAGATGGCAAATTGGATTTGGTGCTAGGTCTTTCCCTTTAGGTTTTACCCCAACAATGTTTTCATTAGTTTCGCTCACTCTCGAAATCAAGCATTTTACAGCAGGTTGGAGCAGCCTGTATCTCAGCACAGGAATAAGGTAGGGAAGAATTCTAAGGCTCATTTTGACTGCCTCCAGAAGTTAGATCAGATGGCAAATTGGATTTGGTGTTAGGTCTTTCCCTTTAGGTTTTACCCCAACAATGTTTTCATTAGTTTCGCTCACTCTCGAAATCAAGCATTTTACAGCAGGTTGGAGCAGCCTGTATCTCAGCACAGGAATAAGGTAGGGAAGAATTCTAAGGCTCATTTTGACTGCCTCCAGAAGTTAGATCAGATGGCAAATTGGATTTGGTGCTAGGTCTTTCCCTTTAGGTTTTACCCCAACAATGTTTTCATTAGTTTCGCTCACTCTCGAAATCAAGCATTTTACAGCAGGTTGGAGCAGCCTGTATCTCAGCACAGGAATAAGGTAGGGAAGAATTCTAAGGCTCATTTTGACTGCCTCCAGAAGTTAGATCAGATGGCAAATTGGATTTGGTGCTAGGTCTTTCCCTTTAGGTTTTACCCCAACAATGTTTTCATTAGTTTCGCTCACTCTCGAAATCAAGCATTTTACAGCAGGTTGGAGCAGCCTGTATCTCAGCACAGGAATAAGGTAGGGAAGAATTCTAAGGATCATTTTGACTGCCTCCAGAAGTTAGATCAGATGGCAAATTGGATTTGGTGCTAGGTCTTTCCCTTTAGGTTTTACCCCAACAATGTTTTCATTAGTTTCGCTCACTCTCGAAATCAAGCATTTTACAGCAGGTTGGAGCAGCCTGTATCTCAGCACAGGAATAAGGTAGGGAAGAATTCTAAGGCTCATTTTGACTGCCTCCAGAAGTTAGATCAGATGGCAAATTGGATTTGGTGCTAGGTCTTTCCCTTTAGGTTTTACCCCAACAATGTTTTCATTAGTTTCGCTCACTCTCGAAATCAAGCATTTTACAGCAGGTTGGAGCAGCCTGTATCTCAGCACAGGAATAAGGTAGGGAAGAATTCTAAGGCTCATTTTGACTGCCTCCAGAAGTTAGATCAGATGGCAAATTGGATTTGGTGCTAGGTCTTTCCCTTTAGGTTTTACCCCAACAATGTTTTCATTAGTTTCGCTCACTCTCGAAATCAAGCATTTTACAGCAGGTTGGAGCAGCCTGTATCTCAGCACAGGAATAAGGTAGGGAAGAATTCTAAGGCTCATTTTGACTGCCTCCAGAAGTTAGATCAGATGGCAAATTGGATTTGGTGCTAGGTCTTTCCCTTTAGGTTTTACCCCAACAATGTTTTCATTAGTTTCGCTCACTCTCGAAATCAAGCATTTTACAGCAGGTTGGAGCAGCCTGTATCTCAGCACAGGAATAAGGTAGGGAAGAATTCTAAGGCTCATTTTGACTGCCTCCAGAAGTTAGATCAGATGGCAAATTGGATTTGGTGCTAGGTCTTTCCCTTTAGGTTTTACCCCAACAATGTTTTCATTAGTTTCGCTCACTCTCGAAATCAAGCATTTTACAGCAGGTTGGAGCAGCCTGTATCTCAGCACAGGAATAAGGTAGGGAAGAATTCTAAGGATCATTTTGACTGCCTCCAGAAGTTAGATCAGATGGCAAATTGGATTTGGTGCTAGGTCTTTCCCTTTAGGTTTTACCCCAACAATGTTTTCATTAGTTTCGCTCACTCTCGAAATCAAGCATTTTACAGCAGGTTGGAGCAGCCTGTATCTCAGCACAGGAATAAGGTAGGGAAGAATTCTAAGGATCATTTTGACTGCCTCCAGAAGTTAGATCAGATGGCAAATTGGATTTGGTGCTAGGTCTTTCCCTTTAGGTTTTACCCCAACAATGTTTTCATTAGTTTCGCTCACTCTCGAAATCAAGCATTTTACAGCAGGTTGGAGCAGCCTGTATCTCAGCACAGGAATAAGGTAGGGAAGAATTCTAAGGCTCATTTTGACTGCCTCCAGAAGTTAGATCAGATGGCCAATGCAATTTGGTGCTAGGTCTTTCCCTTTAGGTTTTACCCCAACAATGTTTTCATTAGTTTCGCTCACTCTCGAAATCAAGCATTTTACAGCAGGTTGGAGCAGCCTGTATCTCAGCACAGGAATAAGGTAGGGAAGAATTCTAAGGCTCATTTTGACTGCCTCCAGAAGTTAGATCAGATGGCAAATTGGATTTGGTGCTAGGTCTTTCCCTTTAGGTTTTACCCCAACAATGTTTTCATTAGTTTCGCTCACTCTCGAAATCAAGCATTTTACAGCAGGTTGGAGCAGCCTGTATCTCAGCACAGGAATAAGGTAGGGAAGAAATTCTAAGGCTCATTTTGACTGCCTCCAGAAGTTAGATCAGATGGCAAATTGGATTTGGTGCTAGGTCTTTCCCTTTAGGTTTTACCCCAACAATGTTTTCATTAGTTTCGCTCACTCTCGAAATCAAGCATTTTACAGCAGGTTGGAGCAGCCTGTATCTCAGCACAGGAATAAGGTAGGGAAGAATTCTAAGGCTCATTTTGACTGCCTCCAGAAGTTAGATCAGATGGCAAATTGGATTTGGTGCTAGGTCTTTCCCTTAGGTTTTACCCCAACAATGTTTTCATTAGTTTCGCTCACTCTCGAAATCAAGCATTTTACAGCAGGTTGGAGCAGCCTGTATCTCAGCACAGGAATAAGGTAGGGAAGAATTCTAAGGATCATTTTGACTGCCTCCAGAAGTTAGATCAGATGGCAAATTGGATTTGGTGCTAGGTCTTTCCCTTTAGGTTTTACCCCAACAATGTTTTCATTAGTTTCGCTCACTCTCGAAATCAAGCATTTTACAGCAGGTTGGAGCAGCCTGTATCTCAGCACAGGAATAAGGTAGGGAAGAATTCTAAGGCTCATTTTGACTGCCTCCAGAAGTTAGATCAGATGGCAAATTGGATTTGGTGCTAGGTCTTTCCCTTTAGGTTTTACCCCAACAATGTTTTCATTAGTTTCGCTCACTCTCGAAATCAAGCATTTTACAGCAGGTTGGAGCAGCCTGTATCTCAGCACAGGAATAAGGTAGGGAAGAATTCTAAGGCTCATTTTGACTGCCTCCAGAAGTTAGATCAGATGGCAAATTGGATTTGGTGCTAGGTCTTTCCCTTTAGGTTTTACCCCAACAATGTTTTCATTAGTTTCGCTCACTCTCGAAATCAAGCATTTTACAGCAGGTTGGAGCAGCCTGTATCTCAGCACAGGAATAAGGTAGGGAAGAATTCTAAGGCTCATTTTGACTGCCTCCAGAAGTTAGATCAGATGGCAAATTGGATTTGGTGCTAGGTCTTTCCCTTTAGGTTTTACCCCAACAATGTTTTCATTAGTTTCGCTCACTCTCGAAATCAAGCATTTTACAGCAGGTTGGAGCAGCCTGTATCTCAGCACAGGAATAAGGTAGGGAAGAATTCTAAGGATCATTTTGACTGCCTCCAGAAGTTAGATCAGATGGCAAATTGGATTTGGTGCTAGGTCTTTCCCTTTAGGTTTTACCCCAACAATGTTTTCATTAGTTTCGCTCACTCTCGAAATCAAGCATTTTACAGCAGGTTGGAGCAGCCTGTATCTCAGCACAGGAATAAGGTAGGGAAGAATTCTAAGGCTCATTTTGACTGCCTCCAGAAGTTAGATCAGATGGCAAATTGGATTTGGTGCTAGGTCTTTCCCTTTAGGTTTTACCCCAACAATGTTTTCATTAGTTTCGCTCACTCTCGAAATCAAGCATTTTACAGCAGGTTGGAGCAGCCTGTATCTCAGCACAGGAATAAGGTAGGGAAGAATTCTAAGGCTCATTTTGACTGCCTCCAGAAGTTAGATCAGATGGCAAATTGGATTTGGTGCTAGGTCTTTCCCTTTAGGTTTTACCCCAACAATGTTTTCATTAGTTTCGCTCACTCTCGAAATCAAGCATTTTACAGCAGGTTGGAGCAGCCTGTATCTCAGCACAGGAATAAGGTAGGGAAGAATTCTAAGGCTCATTTTGACTGCCTCCAGAAGTTAGATCAGATGGCAAATTGGATTTGGTGCTAGGTCTTTCCCTTTAGGTTTTACCCCAACAATGTTTTCATTAGTTTCGCTCACTCTCGAAATCAAGCATTTTACAGCAGGTTGGAGCAGCCTGTATCTCAGCACAGGAATAAGGTAGGGAAGAATTCTAAGGCTCATTTTGACTGCCTCCAGAAGTTAGATCAGATGGCAAATTGGATTTGGTGCTAGGTCTTTCCCTTTAGGTTTTACCCCAACAATGTTTTCATTAGTTTCGCTCACTCTCGAAATCAAGCATTTTACAGCAGGTTGGAGCAGCCTGTATCTCAGCACAGGAATAAGGTAGGGAAGAATTCTAAGGCTCATTTTGACTGCCTCCAGAAGTTAGATCAGATGGCAAATTGGATTTGGTGCTAGGTCTTTCCCTTTAGGTTTTACCCCAACAATGTTTTCATTAGTTTCGCTCACTCTCGAAATCAAGCATTTTACAGCAGGTTGGAGCAGCCTGTATCTCAGCACAGGAATAAGGTAGGGAAGAATTCTAAGGCTCATTTTGACTGCCTCCAGAAGTTAGATCAGATGGCAAATTGGATTTGGTGCTAGGTCTTTCCCTTTAGGTTTTACCCCAACAATGTTTTCATTAGTTTCGCTCACTCTCGAAATCAAGCATTTTACAGCAGGTTGGAGCAGCCTGTATCTCAGCACAGGAATAAGGTAGGGAAGAATTCTAAGGCTCATTTTGACTGCCTCCAGAAGTTAGATCAGATGGCAAATTGGATTTGGTGCTAGGTCTTTCCCTTTAGGTTTTACCCCAACAATGTTTTCATTAGTTTCGCTCACTCTCGAAATCAAGCATTTTACAGCAGGTTGGAGCAGCCTGTATCTCAGCACAGGAATAAGGTAGGGAAGAATTCTAAGGCTCATTTTGACTGCCTCCAGAAGTTAGATCAGATGGCAAATTGGATTTGGTGCTAGGTCTTTCCCTTTAGGTTTTACCCCAACAATGTTTTCATTAGTTTCGCTCACTCTCGAAATCAAGCATTTTACAGCAGGTTGGAGCAGCCTGTATCTCAGCACAGGAATAAGGTAGGGAAGAATTCTAAGGCTCATTTTGACTGCCTCCAGAAGTTAGATCAGATGGCAAATTGGATTTGGTGCTAGGTCTTTCCCTTTAGGTTTTACCCCAACAATGTTTTCATTAGTTTCGCTCACTCTCGAAATCAAGCATTTTACAGCAGGTTGGAGCAGCCTGTATCTCAGCACAGGAATAAGGTAGGGAAGAATTCTAAGGCTCATTTTGACTGCCTCCAGAAGTTAGATCAGATGGCAAATTGGATTTGGTGCTAGGTCTTTCCCTTTAGGTTTTACCCCAACAATGTTTTCATTAGTTTCGCTCACTCTCGAAATCAAGCATTTTACAGCAGGTTGGAGCAGCCTGTATCTCAGCACAGGAATAAGGTAGGGAAGAATTCTAAGGCTCATTTTGACTGCCTCCAGAAGTTAGATCAGATGGCAAATTGGATTTGGTGCTAGGTCTTTCCCTTTAGGTTTTACCCCAACAATGTTTTCATTAGTTTCGCTCACTCTCGAAATCAAGCATTTTACAGCAGGTTGGAGCAGCCTGTATCTCAGCACAGGAATAAGGTAGGGAAGAATTCTAAGGCTCATTTTGACTGCCTCCAGAAGTTAGATCAGATGGCAAATTGGATTTGGTGCTAGGTCTTTCCCTTTAGGTTTTACCCCAACAATGTTTTCATTAGTTTCGCTCACTCTCGAAATCAAGCATTTTACAGCAGGTTGGAGCAGCCTGTATCTCAGCACAGGAATAAGGTAGGGAAGAATTCTAAGGCTCATTTTGACTGCCTCCAGAAGTTAGATCAGATGGCAAATTGGATTTGGTGCTAGGTCTTTCCCTTTAGGTTTTACCCCAACAATGTTTTCATTAGTTTCGCTCACTCTCGAAATCAAGCATTTTACAGCAGGTTGGAGCAGCCTGTATCTCAGCACAGGAATAAGGTAGGGAAGAATTCTAAGGCTCATTTTGACTGCCTCCAGAAGTTAGATCAGATGGCAAATTGGATTTGGTGCTAGGTCTTTCCCTTTAGGTTTTACCCCAACAATGTTTTCATTAGTTTCGCTCACTCTCGAAATCAAGCATTTTACAGCAGGTTGGAGCAGCCTGTATCTCAGCACAGGAATAAGGTAGGGAAGAATTCTAAGGCTCATTTTGACTGCCTCCAGAAGTTAGATCAGATGGCAAATTGGATTTGGTGCTAGGTCTTTCCCTTTAGGTTTTACCCCAACAATGTTTTCATTAGTTTCGCTCACTCTCGAAATCAAGCATTTTACAGCAGGTTGGAGCAGCCTGTATCTCAGCACAGGAATAAGGTAGGGAAGAATTCTAAGGCTCATTTTGACTGCCTCCAGAAGTTAGATCAGATGGCAAATTGGATTTGGTGCTAGGTCTTTCCCTTTAGGTTTTACCCCAACAATGTTTTCATTAGTTTCGCTCACTCTCGAAATCAAGCATTTTACAGCAGGTTGGAGCAGCCTGTATCTCAGCACAGGAATAAGGTAGGGAAGAATTCTAAGGCTCATTTTGACTGCCTCCAGAAGTTAGATCAGATGGCAAATTGGATTTGGTGCTAGGTCTTTCCCTTTAGGTTTTACCCCAACAATGTTTTCATTAGTTTCGCTCACTCTCGAAATCAAGCATTTTACAGCAGGTTGGAGCAGCCTGTATCTCAGCACAGGAATAAGGTAGGGAAGAATTCTAAGGCTCATTTTGACTGCCTCCACAAGTTAGATCAGATGGCAAATTGGATTTGGTGCTAGGTCTTTCCCTTTAGGTTTTACCCCAACAATGTTTTCATTAGTTTCGCTCACTCTCGAAATCAAGCATTTTACAGCAGGTTGGAGCAGCCTGTATCTCAGCACAGGAATAAGGTAGGGAAGAATTCTAAGGCTCATTTTGACTGCCTCCAGAAGTTAGATCAGATGGCAAATTGGATTTGGTGCTAGGTCTTTCCCTTTAGGTTTTACCCCAACAATGTTTTCATTAGTTTCGCTCACTCTCGAAATCAAGCATTTTACAGCAGGTTGGAGCAGCCTGTATCTCAGCACAGGAATAAGGTAGGGAAGAATTCTAAGGCTCATTTTGACTGCCTCCAGAAGTTAGATCAGATGGCAAATTGGATTTGGTGCTAGGTCTTTCCCTTTAGGTTTTACCCCAACAATGTTTTCATTAGTTTCGCTCACTCTCGAAATCAAGCATTTTACAGCAGGTTGGAGCAGCCTGTATCTCAGCACAGGAATAAGGTAGGGAAGAATTCTAAGGCTCATTTTGACTGCCTCCAGAAGTTAGATCAGATGGCAAATTGGATTTGGTGCTAGGTCTTTCCCTTTAGGTTTTACCCCAACAATGTTTTCATTAGTTTCGCTCACTCTCGAAATCAAGCATTTTACAGCAGGTTGGAGCAGCCTGTATCTCAGCACAGGAATAAGGTAGGGAAGAATTCTAAGGCTCATTTTGACTGCCTCCAGAAGTTAGATCAGATGGCAAATTGGATTTGGTGCTAGGTCTTTCCCTTTAGGTTTTACCCCAACAATGTTTTCATTAGTTTCGCTCACTCTCGAAATCAAGCATTTTACAGCAGGTTGGAGCAGCCTGTATCTCAGCACAGGAATAAGGTAGGGAAGAATTCTAAGGCTCATTTTGACTGCCTCCAGAAGTTAGATCAGATGGCAAATTGGATTTGGTGCTAGGTCTTTCCCTTTAGGTTTTACCCCAACAATGTTTTCATTAGTTTCGCTCACTCTCGAAATCAAGCATTTTACAGCAGGTTGGAGCAGCCTGTATCTCAGCACAGGAATAAGGTAGGGAAGAATTCTAAGGCTCATTTTGACTGCCTCCAGAAGTTAGATCAGATGGCAAATTGGATTTGGTGCTAGGTCTTTCCCTTTAGGTTTTACCCCAACAATGTTTTCATTAGTTTCGCTCACTCTCGAAATCAAGCATTTTACAGCAGGTTGGAGCAGCCTGTATCTCAGCACAGGAATAAGGTAGGGAAGAATTCTAAGGCTCATTTTGACTGCCTCCAGAAGTTAGATCAGATGGCAAATTGGATTTGGTGCTAGGTCTTTCCCTTTAGGTTTTACCCCAACAATGTTTTCATTAGTTTCGCTCACTCTCGAAATCAAGCATTTTACAGCAGGTTGGAGCAGCCTGTATCTCAGCACAGGAATAAGGTAGGGAAGAATTCTAAGGCTCATTTTGACTGCCTCCAGAAGTTAGATCAGATGGCAAATTGGATTTGGTGCTAGGTCTTTCCCTTTAGGTTTTACCCCAACAATGTTTTCATTAGTTTCGCTCACTCTCGAAATCAAGCATTTTACAGCAGGTTGGAGCAGCCTGTATCTCAGCACAGGAATAAGGTAGGGAAGAATTCTAAGGCTCATTTTGACTGCCTCCAGAAGTTAGATCAGATGGCAAATTGGATTTGGTGCTAGGTCTTTCCCTTTAGGTTTTACCCCAACAATGTTTTCATTAGTTTCGCTCACTCTCGAAATCAAGCATTTTACAGCAGGTTGGAGCAGCCTGTATCTCAGCACAGGAATAAGGTAGGGAAGAATTCTAAGGCTCATTTTGACTGCCTCCAGAAGTTAGTATCAGATGGCAAATTGGATTTGGTGCTAGGTCTTTCCCTTTAGGTTTTACCCCAACAATGTTTTCATTAGTTTCGCTCACTCTCGAAATCAAGCATTTTACAGCAGGTTGGAGCAGCCTGTATCTCAGCACAGGAATAAGGTAGGGAAGAATTCTAAGGCTCATTTTGACTGCCTCCAGAAGTTAGATCAGATGGCAAATTGGATTTGGTGCTAGGTCTTTCCCTTTAGGTTTTACCCCAACAATGTTTTCATTAGTTTCGCTCACTCTCGAAATCAAGCATTTTACAGCAGGTTGGAGCAGCCTGTATCTCAGCACAGGAATAAGGTAGGGAAGAATTCTAAGGCTCATTTTGACTGCCTCCAGAAGTTAGATCAGATGGCAAATTGGATTTGGTGCTAGGTCTTTCCCTTTAGGTTTTACCCCAACAATGTTTTCATTAGTTTCGCTCACTCTCGAAATCAAGCATTTTACAGCAGGTTGGAGCAGCCTGTATCTCAGCACAGGAATAAGGTAGGGAAGAATTCTAAGGCTCATTTTGACTGCCTCCAGAAGTTAGATCAGATGGCAAATTGGATTTGGTGCTAGGTCTTTCCCTTTAGGTTTTACCCCAACAATGTTTTCATTAGTTTCGCTCACTCTCGAAATCAAGCATTTTACAGCAGGTTGGAGCAGCCTGTATCTCAGCACAGGAATAAGGTAGGGAAGAATTCTAAGGCTCATTTTGACTGCCTCCAGAAGTTAGATCAGATGGCAAATTGGATTTGGTGCTAGGTCTTTCCCTTTAGGTTTTACCCCAACAATGTTTTCATTAGTTTCGCTCACTCTCGAAATCAAGCATTTTACAGCAGGTTGGAGCAGCCTGTATCTCAGCACAGGAATAAGGTAGGGAAGAATTCTAAGGCTCATTTTGACTGCCTCCAGAAGTTAGATCAGATGGCAAATTGGATTTGGTGCTAGGTCTTTCCCTTTAGGTTTTACCCCAACAATGTTTTCATTAGTTTCGCTCACTCTCGAAATCAAGCATTTTACAGCAGGTTGGAGCAGCCTGTATCTCAGCACAGGAATAAGGTAGGGAAGAATTCTAAGGCTCATTTTGACTGCCTCCAGAAGTTAGATCAGATGGCAAATTGGATTTGGTGCTAGGTCTTTCCCTTTAGGTTTTACCCCAACAATGTTTTCATTAGTTTCGCTCACTCTCGAAATCAAGCATTTTACAGCAGGTTGGAGCAGCCTGTATCTCAGCACAGGAATAAGGTAGGGAAGAATTCTAAGGCTCATTTTGACTGCCTCCAGAAGTTAGATCAGATGGCAAATTGGATTTGGTGCTAGGTCTTTCCCTTTAGGTTTTACCCCAACAATGTTTTCATTAGTTTCGCTCACTCTCGAAATCAAGCATTTTACAGCAGGTTGGAGCAGCCTGTATCTCAGCACAGGAATAAGGTAGGGAAGAATTCTAAGGCTCATTTTGACTGCCTCCAGAAGTTAGATCAGATGGCAAATTGGATTTGGTGCTAGGTCTTTCCCTTTAGGTTTTACCCCAACAATGTTTTCATTAGTTTCGCTCACTCTCGAAATCAAGCATTTTACAGCAGGTTGGAGCAGCCTGTATCTCAGCACAGGAATAAGGTAGGGAAGAATTCTAAGGCTCATTTTGACTGCCTCCAGAAGTTAGATCAGATGGCAAATTGGATTTGGTGCTAGGTCTTTCCCTTTAGGTTTTACCCCAACAATGTTTTCATTAGTTTCGCTCACTCTCGAAATCAAGCATTTTACAGCAGGTTGGAGCAGCCTGTATCTCAGCACAGGAATAAGGTAGGGAGAATTCTAAGGCTCATTTTGACTGCCTCCAGAAGTTAGATCAGATGGCAAATTGGATTTGGTGCTAGGTCTTTCCCTTTAGGTTTTACCCCAACAATGTTTTCATTAGTTTCGCTCACTCTCGAAATCAAGCATTTTACAGCAGGTTGGAGCAGCCTGTATCTCAGCACAGGAATAAGGTAGGGAAGAATTCTAAGGCTCATTTTGACTGCCTCCAGAAGTTAGATCAGATGGCAAATTGGATTTGGTGCTAGGTCTTTCCCTTTAGGTTTTACCCCAACAATGTTTTCATTAGTTTCGCTCACTCTCGAAATCAAGCATTTTACAGCAGGTTGGAGCAGCCTGTATCTCAGCACAGGAATAAGGTAGGGAAGAATTCTAAGGCTCATTTTGACTGCCTCCAGAAGTTAGATCAGATGGCAAATTGGATTTGGTGCTAGGTCTTTCCCTTTAGGTTTTACCCCAACAATGTTTTCATTAGTTTCGCTCACTCTCGAAATCAAGCATTTTACAGCAGGTTGGAGCAGCCTGTATCTCAGCACAGGAATAAGGTAGGGAAGAATTCTAAGGCTCATTTTGACTGCCTCCAGAAGTTAGATCAGATGGCAAATTGGATTTGGTGCTAGGTCTTTCCCTTTAGGTTTTACCCCAACAATGTTTTCATTAGTTTCGCTCACTCTCGAAATCAAGCATTTTACAGCAGGTTGGAGCAGCCTGTATCTCAGCACAGGAATAAGGTAGGGAAGAATTCTAAGGCTCATTTTGACTGCCTCCAGAAGTTAGATCAGATGGCAAATTGGATTTGGTGCTAGGTCTTTCCCTTTAGGTTTTACCCCAACAATGTTTTCATTAGTTTCGCTCACTCTCGAAATCAAGCATTTTACAGCAGGTTGGAGCAGCCTGTATCTCAGCACAGGAATAAGGTAGGGAAGAATTCTAAGGCTCATTTTGACTGCCTCCAGAAGTTAGATCAGATGGCAAATTGGATTTGGTGCTAGGTCTTTCCCTTTAGGTTTTACCCCAACAATGTTTTCATTAGTTTCGCTCACTCTCGAAATCAAGCATTTTACAGCAGGTTGGAGCAGCCTGTATCTCAGCACAGGAATAAGGTAGGGAAGAATTCTAAGGCTCATTTTGACTGCCTCCAGAAGTTAGATCAGATGGCAAATTGGATTTGGTGCTAGGTCTTTCCCTTTAGGTTTTACCCCAACAATGTTTTCATTAGTTTCGCTCACTCTCGAAATCAAGCATTTTACAGCAGGTTGGAGCAGCCTGTATCTCAGCACAGGAATAAGGTAGGGAAGAATTCTAAGGCTCATTTTGACTGCCTCCAGAAGTTAGATCAGATGGCAAATTGGATTTGGTGCTAGGTCTTTCCCTTTAGGTTTTACCCCAACAATGTTTTCATTAGTTTCGCTCACTCTCGAAATCAAGCATTTTACAGCAGGTTGGAGCAGCCTGTATCTCAGCACAGGAATAAGGTAGGGAAGAATTCTAAGGCTCATTTTTGACTGCCTCCAGAAGTTAGATCAGATGGCAAATTGGATTTGGTGCTAGGTCTTTCCCTTTAGGTTTTACCCCCAACAATGTTTTCATTAGTTTCGCTCACCTCTCGAAATCAAGCATTTTACAGCAGGTTGGAGCAGCCTGTATCTCAGCACAGGAATAAGGTAGGGAAGAATTCTAAGGCTCATTTTGACTGCCTCCAGAAGTTAGATCAGATGGCAAATTGGATTTGGTGCTAGGTCTTTCCCTTTAGGTTTTACCCCAACAATGTTTTCATTAGTTTCGCTCACTCTCGAAATCAAGCATTTTACAGCAGGTTGGAGCAGCCTGTATCTCAGCACAGGAATAAGGTAGGGAAGAATTCTAAGGCTCATTTTGACTGCCTCCAGAAGTTAGATCAGATGGCAAATTGGATTTGGTGCTAGGTCTTTCCCTTTAGGTTTTACCCCAACAATGTTTTCATTAGTTTCGCTCACTCTCGAAATCAAGCATTTTACAGCAGGTTGGAGCAGCCTGTATCTCAGCACAGGAATAAGGTAGGGAAGAATTCTAAGGATCATTTTGACTGCCTCCAGAAGTTAGATCAGATGGCAAATTGGATTTGGTGCTAGGTCTTTCCCTTTAGGTTTTACCCCCAACAATGTTTTCATTAGTTTCACTCACTCTCGAAATCAAGCATTTTACAGCAGGTTGGAGCAGCCTGTATCTCAGCACAGGAATAAGGTAGGGAAGAATTCTAAGGCTCATTTTGACTGCCTCCAGAAGTTAGCTCAGATGGCAAATTGGATTTGGTGCTAGGTCTTTCCCTTTAGGTTTTACACCCCAACAATGTTTTCATTAGTTTCGCTCACTCTCGAAATCAAGCATTTTACAGCAGGTTGGAGCAGCCTGTATCTCAGCACAGGAATAAGGTAGGGAAGAATTCTAAGGCTCATTTTGACTGCCTCCAGAAGTTAGATCAGATGGCAAATTGGATTTGGTGCTAGGTCTTTCCCTTTAGGTTTTACCCCAACAATGTTTTCATTAGTTTCGCTCACTCTCGAAATCAAGCATTTTACAGCAGGTTGGAGCAGCCTGTATCTCAGCACAGGAATAAGGTAGGGAAGAATTCTAAGGCTCATTTTGACTGCCTCCAGAAGTTAGATCAGATGGCAAATTGGATTTGGTGCTAGGTCTTTCCCTTTAGGTTTTACCCCAACAATGTTTTCATTAGTTTCGCCTCACTCTCGAAATCAAGCATTTTACAGCAGGTTGGAGCAGCCTGTATCTCAGCACAGGAATAAGGTAGGGAAGAATTCTAAGGATCATTTTGACTGCCTCCAGAAGTTAGATCAGATGGCAAATTGGATTTGGTGCTAGGTCTTTCCCTTTAGGTTTTACCCCAACAATGTTTTCATTAGTTTCGCTCACTCTCGAAATCAAGCATTTTACAGCAGGTTGGAGCAGCCTGTATCTCAGCACAGGAATAAGGTAGGGAAGAATTCTAAGGCTCATTTTGACTGCCTCCAGAAGTTAGATCAGATGGCAAATTGGATTTGGTGCTAGGTCTTTCCCTTTAGGTTTTACCCCAACAATGTTTTCATTAGTTTCGCTCACTCTCGAAATCAAGCATTTTACAGCAGGTTGGAGCAGCCTGTATCTCAGCACAGGAATAAGGTAGGGAAGAATTCTAAGGCTCATTTTGACTGCCCTCCAGAAGTTAGATCAGATGGCAAATTGGATTTGGTGCTAGGTCTTTCCCTTTAGGTTTTACCCCCAACAATGTTTTCATTAGTTTTCGCTCACTCTCGAAATCAAGCATTTTACAGCAGGTTGGAGCAGCCTGTATCTCAGCACAGGAATAAGGTAGGGAAGAATTCTAAGGATCATTTTGACTGCCTCCAGAAGTTAGCTCAGATGGCAAATTGGATTTGGTGCTAGGTCTTTCCCTTTAGGTTTTACCCCAACAATGTTTTCATTAGTTTCGCTCACTCTCGAAATCAAGCATTTTACAGCAGGTTGGAGCAGCCTGTATCTCAGCACAGGAATAAGGTAGGGAAGAATTCTAAAGATCATTTTGACTGCCTGCAGAAGTTAGATCAGATGGCAAATTGGATTTGGTGCTAGGTCTTTCCCTTTAGGTTTTACCCCAACAATGTTTTCATTAGTTTCGCTCACTCTCGAAATCAAGCATTTTACAGCAGGTTGGAGCAGCCTGTATCTCAGCACAGGAATAAGGTAGGGAAGAATTCTAAGGATCATTTTGACTGCCTCCAGAAGTTAGATCAGATGGCAAATTGGATTTGGTGCTAGGTCTTTCCCTTTAGGTTTTACCCCAACAATGTTTTCATTAGTTTCGCTCACTCTCGAAATCAAGCATTTTACAGCAGGTTGGAGCAGCCTGTATCTCAGCACAGGAATAAGGTAGGGAAGAATTCTAAGGCTCATTTTGACTGCCTCCAGAAGTTAGATCAGATGGCAAATTGGATTTGGTGCTAGGTCTTTCCCTTTAGGTTTTACCCCAACAATGTTTTCATTAGTTTCGCTCACTCTCGAAATCAAGCATTTTACAGCAAGGTTGGAGCAGCCTGTATCTCAGCACAGGAATAAGGTAGGGAAGAATTCTAAGGCTCATTTTGACTGCCTCCAGAAGTTAGATCAGATGGCAAATTGGATTTGGTGCTAGGTCTTTCCCTTTAGGTTTTACCCCAACAATGTTTTCATTAGTTTCGCTCACTTCTCAAATCAAGCATTTTTACAGCAGGTTGGAGCAGCCTGTATCTCAGCACAGGAATAAGGTAGGGAAGAATTCTAAGGCTCATTTTGACTGCCTCCAGAAGTTAGATCAGATGGCAAATTGGATTTGGTGCTAGGTCTTTCCCTTTAGGTTTTACCCCAACAATGTTTTCATTAGTTTCGCTCACTCTCGAAATCAAGCATTTTACAGCAGGTTGGAGCAGCCTGTATCTCAGCACAGGAATAAGGTAGGGAAGAATTCTAAGGCTCATTTTGACTGCCTCCAGAAGTTAGATCAGATGGCAAATTGGATTTGGTGCTAGGTCTTTCCCTTTAGGTTTTACCCCAACAATGTTTTCATTAGTTTCGCTCACTCTCGAAATCAAGCATTTTACAGCAGGTTGGAGCAGCCTGTATCTCAGCACAGGAATAAGGTAGGGAAGAATTCTAAGGCTCATTTTGACTGCCTCCAGAAGTTAGATCAGATGGCAAATTGGATTTGGTGCTAGGTCCTTTCCCTTTAGGTTTTACCCCCAACAATGTTTTCATTAGTTTCACTCACTCTCGAAATCAAGCATTTTACAGCAGGTTGGAGCAGCCTGTATCTCAGCACAGGAATTAAGGTAGGGAAGAATTCTAAGGCTCATTTTGACTGCCTCCAGAAGTTAGCTCAGATGGCAAATTGGATTTGGTGCTAGGTCTTTCCCTTTAGGTTTTACCCCAACAATGTTTTCATTAGTTTCGCTCACTCTCGAAATCAAGCATTTTACAGCAGGTTGGAGCAGCCTGTATCTCAGCACAGGAATAAGGTAGGGAAGAATTCTAAGGCTCATTTTGACTGCCTCCAGAAGTTAGATCAGATGGCAAATTGGATTTGGTGCTAGGTCTTTTCCTTTAGGGTTTTACCCCAACAATGTTTTCATTAGTTTCGCTCACTCTCGAAATCAAGCATTTTACAGCAGGTTGGAGCAGCCTGTATCTTCAGCACAGGAATAAGGTAGGGAAGAATTCTAAGGCTCATTTTGACTGCCTCCAGAAGTTAGATCAGATGGCAAATTTGGATTTGGTGCCTAGGTCTTTCCCTTTAGGTTTTACCCCAACAATGTTTTCATTAGTTTCGCTCACTCTCGAAATCAAGCATTTTACAGCAGGTTGGAGCAGCCTGTATCTCAGCACAGGAATAAGGTAGGGAAGAATTCTAAGGATCATTTGACTGCCTCCAGAAGTTAGATCAGATGGCAAATTGGATTTGGTGCTAGGTCTTTCCCTTTAGGTTTTACCCCAACAATGTTTTCATTAGTTTCGCTCACTCTCGAAATCAAGCATTTTACAGCAGGTTGGAGCAGCCTGTATCTCAGCACAGGAATAAGGTAGGGAAGAATTCGTAAGGATCATTTTGACTGCCTCCAGAAGTTAGATCAGATGGCAAATTGGATTTGGTGCTAGGTCTTTCCCTTTAGGTTTTACCCCAACAATGTTTTCATTAGTTTCGCTCACTCTCGAAATCAAGCATTTTACAGCAGGTTGGAGCAGCCTGTATCTCAGCACAGGAATAAGGTAGGGAAGAATTCTAAGGATCATTTTGACTGCCTCCAGAAGTTAGATCAGATGGCAAATTGGATTTGGTGCTAGGTCTTTCCCTTTAGGTTTTACCCCAACAATGTTTTCATTAGTTTCGCTCACTCTCGAAATCAAGCATTTTACAGCAGGTTGGAGCAGCCTGTATCTCAGCACAGGAATAAGGTAGGGAAGAATTCTAAGGATCATTTTGACTGCCTCCAGAAGTTAGATCAGATGGCAAATTGGATTTGGTGCTAGGTCTTTCCCTTTAGGTTTTACCCCAACAATGTTTTCATTAGTTTCGCTCACTCTCGAAATCAAGCATTTTACAGCAGGTTGGAGCAGCCTGTATCTCAGCACAGGAATAAGGTAGGGAAGAATTCTAAGGATCATTTTGACTGCCTCCAGAAGTTAGATCAGATGGCAAATTGGATTTGGTGCTAGGTCTTTCCCTTTAGGTTTTACCCCAACAATGTTTTCATTAGTTTCGCTCACTCTCGAAATCAAGCATTTTACAGCAGGTTGGAGCAGCCTGTATCTCAGCACAGGAATAAGGTAGGGAAGAATTCTAAGGATCATTTTGACTGCCTCCAGAAGTTAGATCAGATGGCAAATTGGATTTGGTGCTAGGTCTTTCCCTTTAGGTTTTACCCCAACAATGTTTTCATTAGTTTCGCTCACTCTCGAAATCAAGCATTTTACAGCAGGTTGGAGCAGCCTGTATCTCAGCACAGGAATAAGGTAGGGAAGAATTCTAAGGCTCATTTTGACTGCCTCCAGAAGTTAGATCAGATGGCAAATTGGATTTGGTGCTAGGTCTTTCCCTTTAGGTTTTACCCCAACAATGTTTTCATTAGTTTCGCTCACTCTCGAAATCAAGCATTTTACAGCAGGTTGGAGCAGCCTGTATCTCAGCACAGGAATAAGGTAGGGAAGAATTCTAAGGATCATTTTGACTGCCTCCAGAAGTTAGATCAGATGGCAAATTGGATTTGGTGCTAGGTCTTTCCCTTTAGGTTTTACCCCAACAATGTTTTCATTAGTTTCGCTCACTCTCGAAATCAAGCATTTTACAGCAGGTTGGAGCAGCCTGTATCTCAGCACAGGAATAAGGTAGGGAAGAATTCTAAGGCTCATTTTGACTGCCTCCAGAAGTTAGATCAGATGGCAAATTGGATTTGGTGCTAGGTCTTTCCCTTTAGGTTTTACCCCAACAATGTTTTCATTAGTTTCGCTCACTCTCGAAATCAAGCATTTTACAGCAGGTTGGAGCAGCCTGTATCTCAGCACAGGAATAAGGTAGGGAAGAATTCTAAGGCTCATTTTGACTGCCTCCAGAAGTTAGATCAGATGGCAAATTGGATTTGGTGCTAGGTCTTTCCCTTTAGGTTTTACCCCAACAATGTTTTCATTAGTTTCGCTCACTCTCGAAATCAAGCATTTTACAGCAGGTTGGAGCAGCCTGTATCTCAGCACAGGAATAAGGTAGGGAAGAATTCTAAGGCTCATTTTGACTGCCTCCAGAAGTTAGATCAGATGGCAAATTGGATTTGGTGCTAGGTCTTTCCCTTTAGGTTTTACCCCAACAATGTTTTCATTAGTTTCGCTCACTCTCGAAATCAAGCATTTTACAGCAGGTTGGAGCAGCCTGTATCTCAGCACAGGAATAAGGTAGGGAAGAATTCTAAGGATCATTTTGACTGCCTCCAGAAGTTAGATCAGATGGCAAATTGGATTTGGTGCTAGGTCTTTCCCTTTAGGTTTTACCCCAACAATGTTTTCATTAGTTTCGCTCACTCTCGAAATCAAGCATTTTACAGCAGGTTGGAGCAGCCTGTATCTCAGCACAGGAATAAGGTAGGGAAGAATTCTAAGGCTCATTTTGACTGCCTCCAGAAGTTAGATCAGATGGCAAATTGGATTTGGTGCTAGGTCTTTCCCTTTAGGTTTTACCCCAACAATGTTTTCATTAGTTTCGCTCACTCTCGAAATCAAGCATTTTACAGCAGGTTGGAGCAGCCTGTATCTCAGCACAGGAATAAGGTAGGGAAGAATTCTAAGGCTCATTTTGACTGCCTCCAGAAGTTAGATCAGATGGCAAATTGGATTTGGTGCTAGGTCTTTCCCTTTAGGTTTTACCCCAACAATGTTTTCATTAGTTTCGCTCACTCTCGAAATCAAGCATTTTACAGCAGGTTGGAGCAGCCTGTATCTCAGCACAGGAATAAGGTAGGGAAGAATTCTAAGGCTCATTTTGACTGCCTCCAGAAGTTAGATCAGATGGCAAATTGGATTTGGTGCTAGGTCTTTCCCTTTAGGTTTTACCCCAACAATGTTTTCATTAGTTTCGCTCACTCTCGAAATCAAGCATTTTACAGCAGGTTGGAGCAGCCTGTATCTCAGCACAGGAATAAGGTAGGGAAGAATTCTAAGGATCATTTTGACTGCCTCCAGAAGTTAGATCAGATGGCAAATTGGATTTGGTGCTAGGTCTTTCCCTTTAGGTTTTACCCCAACAATGTTTTCATTAGTTTCGCTCACTCTCGAAATCAAGCATTTTACAGCAGGTTGGAGCAGCCTGTATCTCAGCACAGGAATAAGGTAGGGAAGAATTCTAAGGCTCATTTTGACTGCCTCCAGAAGTTAGATCAGATGGCAAATTGGATTTGGTGCTAGGTCTTTCCCTTTAGGTTTTACCCCAACAATGTTTTCATTAGTTTCGCTCACAGTCTCGAAATCAAGCATTTTACAGCAGGTTGGAGCAGCCTGTATCTCAGCACAGGAATAAGGTAGGGA
>NW_027145256.1:0-25337 GCF_026170545.1 Melanerpes formicivorus | reverse complement strand
AAAGGGAAAGACCTAGCACCAAATCCAATTTGCCATCTGATCTAACTTCTGGAGGCAGTCAAAATGAGCCTTAGAATTCTTCCCTACCTTATTCCTGTGCTGAGATACAGGCTGCTCCAACCTGCTGTAAAATGCTTGATTTCGAGAGTGAGTGAAACTAATGAAAACATTGTTGGGGTAACACCTAAAGGGAAAGACCTAGCACCAAATCCAATTTGCCATCTGATCTAACTTCTGGAGGCAGTCAAAATGAGCCTTAGAATTCTTCCCTACCTTATTCCTGTGCTGAGATACAGGCTGCTCCAACCTGCTGTAAAATGCTTGATTTCGAGAGTGAGCGAAACTAATGAAAACATTGTTGGGGTAAAACCTAAAGGGAAAGACCTAGCACCAAATCCAATTTGCCATCTGATCTAACTTCTGGAGGCAGTCAAAATGATCCTTAGAATTCTTCCCTACCTTATTCCTGTGCTGAGATACAGGCTGCTCCAACCTGCTGTAAAATGCTTGATTTCGAGAGTGAGCGAAACTAATGAAAACATTGTTGGGGTAAAACCTAAAGGGAAAGACCTAGCACCAAATCCAATTTGCCATCTGATCTAACTTCTGGAGGCAGTCAAAATGAGCCTTAGAATTCTTCCCTACCTTATTCCTGTGCTGAGATACAGGCTGCTCCAACCTGCTGTAAAATGCTTGATTTCGAGAGTGAGCGAAACTAATGAAAACATTGTTGGGGTAAAACCTAAAGGGAAAGACCTAGCACCAAATCCAATTTGCCATCTGATCTAACTTCTGGAGGCAGTCAAAATGAGCCTTAGAATTCTTCCCTACCTTATTCCTGTGCTGAGATACAGGCTGCTCCAACCTGCTGTAAAATGCTTGATTTCGAGAGTGAGCGAAACTAATGAAAACATTGTTGGGGTAAAACCTAAAGGGAAAGACCTAGCACCAAATCCAATTTGCCATCTGATCTAACTTCTGGAGGCAGTCAAAATGAGCCTTAGAATTCTTCCCTACCTTATTCCTGTGCTGAGATACAGGCTGCTCCAACCTGCTGTAAAATGCTTGATTTCGAGAGTGAGCGAAACTAATGAAAACATTGTTGGGGTAAAACCTAAAGGGAAAGACCTAGCACCAAATCCAATTTGCCATCTGATCTAACTTCTGGAGGCAGTCAAAATGAGCCTTAGAATTCTTCCCTACCTTATTCCTGTGCTGAGATACAGGCTGCTCCAACCTGCTGTAAAAATGCTTGATTTCGAGAGTGAGCGAAACTAATGAAAACATTGTTGGGGTAAAACCTAAAGGGAAAGACCTAGCACCAAATCCAATTTGCCATCTGATCTAACTTCTGGAGGCAGTCAAAATGAGCCTTAGAATTCTTCCCTACCTTATTCCTGTGCTGAGATACAGGCTGCTCCAACCTGCTGTAAAATGCTTGATTTCGAGAGTGAGCGAAACTAATGAAAACATTGTTGGGGTAAAACCTAAAGGGAAAGACCTAGCACCAAATCCAATTTGCCATCTGATCTAACTTCTGGAGGCAGTCAAAATGATCCTTAGAATTCTTCCCTACCTTATTCCTGTGCTGAGATACAGGCTGCTCCAACCTGCTGTAAAATGCTTGATTTCGAGAGTGAGCGAAACTAATGAAAACATTGTTGGGGTAAAACCTAAAGGGAAAGACCTAGCACCAAATCCAATTTGCCATCTGATCTAACTTCTGGAGGCAGTCAAAATGATCCTTAGAATTCTTCCCTACCTTATTCCTGTGCTGAGATACAGGCTGCTCCAACCTGCTGTAAAATGCTTGATTTCGAGAGTGAGCGAAACTAATGAAAACATTGTTGGGGTAAAACCTAAAGGGAAAGACCTAGCACCAATCCAATTTGCCATCTGATCTAACTTCTGGAGGCAGTCAAAATGAGCCTTAGAATTCTTCCCTACCTTATTCCTGTGCTGAGATACAGGCTGCTCCAACCTGCTGTAAAATGCTTGATTTCGAGAGTGAGCGAAACTAATGAAAACATTGTTGGGGTAAAACCTAAAGGGAAAGACCTAGCACCAAATCCAATTTGCCATCTGATCTAACTTCTGGAGGCAGTCAAAATGATCCTTAGAATTCTTCCCTACCTTATTCCTGTGCTGAGATACAGGCTGCTCCAACCTGCTGTAAAATGCTTGATTTCGAGAGTGAGCGAAACTAATGAAAACATTGTTGGGGTAAAACCTAAAGGGAAAGACCTAGCACCAAATCCAATTTGCCATCTGATCTAACTTCTGGAGGCAGTCAAAATGAGCCTTAGAATTCTTCCCTACCTTATTCCTGTGCTGAGATACAGGCTGCTCCAACCTGCTGTAAAATGCTTGATTTCGAGAGTGAGCGAAACTAATGAAAACATTGTTGGGGTAAAACCTAAAGGGAAAGACCTAGCACCAAATCCAATTTGCCATCTGATCTAACTTCTGGAGGCAGTCAAAATGAGCCTTAGAATTCTTCCCTACCTTATTCCTGTGCTGAGATACAGGGCTGCTCCAACCTGCTGTAAAATGCTTGATTTCGAGAGTGAGCGAAACTAATGAAAACATTGTTGGGGTAAAACCTAAAGGGAAAGACCTAGCACCAAATCCAATTTGCCATCTGATCTAACTTCTGGAGGCAGTCAAAATGAGCCTTAGAATTCTTCCCTACCTTATTCCTGTGCTGAGATACAGGCTGCTCCAACCTGCTGTAAAATGCTTGATTTCGAGAGTGAGCGAAACTAATGAAAACATTGTTGGGGTAAAACCTAAAGGGAAAGACCTAGCACCAAATCCAATTTGCCATCTGATCTAACTTCTGGAGGCAGTCAAAATGAGCCTTAGAATTCTTCCCTACCTTATTCCTGTGCTGAGATACAGGCTGCTCCAACCTGCTGTAAAATGCTTGATTTCGAGAGTGAGCGAAACTAATGAAAACATTGTTGGGGTAAAACCTAAAGGGAAAGACCTAGCACCAAATCCAATTTGCCATCTGATCTAACTTCTGGAGGCAGTCAAAATGAGCCTTAGAATTCTTCCCTACCTTATTCCTGTGCTGAGATACAGGCTGCTCCAACCTGCTGTAAAATGCTTGATTTCGAGAGTGAGCGAAACTAATGAAAACATTGTTGGGGTAAAACCTAAAGGGAAAGACCTAGCACCAAATCCAATTTGCCATCTGATCTAACTTCTGGAGGCAGTCAAAATGATCCTTAGAATTCTTCCCTACCTTATTCCTGTGCTGAGATACAGGCTGCTCCAACCTGCTGTAAAATGCTTGATTTCGAGAGTGAGCGAAACTAATGAAAACATTGTTGGGGTAAAACCTAAAGGGAAAGACCTAGCACCAAATCCAATTTGCCATCTGATCTAACTTCTGGAGGCAGTCAAAATGAGCCTTAGAATTCTTCCCTACCTTATTCCTGTGCTGAGATACAGGCTGCTCCAACCTGCTGTAAAATGCTTGCTTTCGAGAGTGAGCGAAACTAATGAAAACATTGTTGGGGTAAAACCTAAAGGGAAAGACCTAGCACCAAATCCAATTTGCCATCTGATCTAACTTCTGGAGGCAGTCAAAATGAGCCTTAGAATTCTTCCCTACCTTATTCCTGTGCTGAGATACAGGCTGCTCCAACCTGCTGTAAAATGCTTGATTTCGAGAGTGAGCGAAACTAATGAAAACATTGTTGGGGTAAAAACCTAAAGGGAAAGACCTAGCACCAAATCCAATTTGCCATCTGATCTAACTTCTGGAGGCAGTCAAAATGATCCTTAGAATTCTTCCCTACCTTATTCCTGTGCTGAGATACAGGCTGCTCCAACCTGCTGTAAAATGCTTGATTTCGAGAGTGAGCGAAACTAATGAAAACATTGTTGGGGTAACACCTAAAGGGAAAGACCTAGCACCAAATCCAATTTGCCATCTGATCTAACTTCTGGAGGCAGTCAAAATGAGCCTTAGAATTCTTCCCTACCTTATTCCTGTGCTGAGATACAGGCTGCTCCAACCTGCTGTAAAATGCTTGATTTCGAGAGTGAGCGAAACTAATGAAAACATTGTTGGGGTAAAACCTAAAGGGAAAGACCTAGCACCAAATCCAATTTGCCATCTGATCTAACTTCTGGAGGCAGTCAAAATGAGCCTTAGAATTCTTCCCTACCTTATTCCTGTGCTGAGATACAGGCTGCTCCAACCTGCTGTAAAATGCTTGATTTCGAGAGTGAGCGAAACTAATGAAAACATTGTTGGGGTAAAACCTAAAGGGAAAGACCTAGCACCAAATCCAATTTGCCATCTGATCTAACTTCTGGAGGCAGTCAAAATGAGCCTTAGAATTCTTCCCTACCTTATTCCTGTGCTGAGATACAGGCTGCTCCAACCTGCTGTAAAATGCTTGATTTCGAGAGTGAGCGAAACTAATGAAAACATTGTTGGGGTAAAACCTAAAGGGAAAGACCTAGCACCAAATCCAATTTGCCATCTGATCTAACTTCTGGAGGCAGTCAAAATGATCCTTAGAATTCTTCCCTACCTTATTCCTGTGCTGAGATACAGGCTGCTCCAACCTGCTGTAAAATGCTTGATTTCGAGAGTGAGCGAAACTAATGAAAACATTGTTGGGGTAAAACCTAAAGGGAAAGACCTAGCACCAAATCCAATTTGCCATCTGATCTAACTTCTGGAGGCAGTCAAAATGATCCTTAGAATTCTTCCCTACCTTATTCCTGTGCTGAGATACAGGCTGCTCCAACCTGCTGTAAAATGCTTGATTTCGAGAGTGAGCGAAACTAATGAAAACATTGTTGGGGTAAAACCTAAAGGGAAAGACCTAGCACCAAATCCAATTTGCCATCTGATCTAACTTCTGGAGGCAGTCAAAATGAGCCTTAGAATTCTTCCCTACCTTATTCCTGTGCTGAGATACAGGCTGCTCCAACCTGCTGTAAAATGCTTGATTTCGAGAGTGAGCGAAACTAATGAAAACATTGTTGGGGTAAAACCTAAAGGGAAAGACCTAGCACCAAATCCAATTTGCCATCTGATCTAACTTCTGGAGGCAGTCAAAATGAGCCTTAGAATTCTTCCCTACCTTATTCCTGTGCTGAGATACAGGCTGCTCCAACCTGCTGTAAAATGCTTGATTTCGAGAGTGAGCGAAACTAATGAAAACATTGTTGGGGTAAAACCTAAAGGGAAAGACCTAGCACCAAATCCAATTTGCCATCTGATCTAACTTCTGGAGGCAGTCAAAATGATCCTTAGAATTCTTCCCTACCTTATTCCTGTGCTGAGATACAGGCTGCTCCAACCTGCTGTAAAATGCTTGATTTCGAGAGTGAGCGAAACTAATGAAAACATTGTTGGGGTAAAACCTAAAGGGAAAGACCTAGCACCAAATCCAATTTGCCATCTGATCTAACTTCTGGAGGCAGTCAAAATGATCCTTAGAATTCTTCCCTACCTTATTCCTGTGCTGAGATACAGGCTGCTCCAACCTGCTGTAAAATGCTTGATTTCGAGAGTGAGCGAAACTAATGAAAACATTGTTGGGGTAAAACCTAAAGGGAAAGACCTAGCACCAAATCCAATTTGCCATCTGATCTAACTTCTGGAGGCAGTCAAAATGAGCCTTAGAATTCTTCCCTACCTTATTCCTGTGCTGAGATACAGGCTGCTCCAACCTGCTGTAAAATGCTTGATTTCGAGAGTGAGCGAAACTAATGAAAACATTGTTGGGGTAAAACCTAAAGGGAAAGACCTAGCACCAAATCCAATTTGCCATCTGATCTAACTTCTGGAGGCAGTCAAAATGAGCCTTAGAATTCTTCCCTACCTTATTCCTGTGCTGAGATACAGGCTGCTCCAACCTGCTGTAAAATGCTTGATTTCGAGAGTGAGCGAAACTAATGAAAACATTGTTGGGGTAAAACCTAAAGGGAAAGACCTAGCACCAAATCCAATTTGCCATCTGATCTAACTTCTGGAGGCAGTCAAAATGATCCTTTGAATTCTTCCCTACTTTACTCCTGTGCTGAGATACAGGCTGCTCCAACCTGCTGTAAAATGCTTGATTTCGAGAGTGAGCGAAACTAATGAAAACATTGTTGGGGTAAAACCTAAAGGGAAAGACCTAGCACCAAATCCAATTTGCCATCTGATCTAACTTCTGGAGGCAGTCAAAATGATCCTTAGAATTCTTCCCTACCTTATTCCTGTGCTGAGATACAGGCTGCTCCAACCTGCTGTAAAATGCTTGATTTCGAGAGTGAGCGAAACTAATGAAAACATTGTTGGGGTAAAACCTAAAGGGAAAGACCTAGCACCAAATCCAATTTGCCATCTGATCTAACTTCTGGAGGCAGTCAAAATGATCCTTAGAATTCTTCCCTACCTTATTCCTGTGCTGAGATACAGGCTGCTCCAACCTGCTGTAAAATGCTTGATTTCGAGAGTGAGCGAAACTAATGAAAACATTGTTGGGGTAAAACCTAAAGGGAAAGACCTAGCACCAAATCCAATTTGCCATCTGATCTAACTTCTGGAGGCAGTCAAAATGATCCTTAGAATTCTTCCCTACCTTATTCCTGTGCTGAGATACAGGCTGCTCCAACCTGCTGTAAAATGCTTGATTTCGAGAGTGAGCGAAACTAATGAAAACATTGTTGGGGTAAAACCTAAAGGGAAAGACCTAGCACCAAATCCAATTTGCCATCTGATCTAACTTCTGGAGGCAGTCAAAATGAGCCTTAGAATTCTTCCCTACCTTATTCCTGTGCTGAGATACAGGCTGCTCCAACCTGCTGTAAAATGCTTGATTTCGAGAGTGAGCGAAACTAATGAAAACATTGTTGGGGTAAAACCTAAAGGGAAAGACCTAGCACCAAATCCAATTTGCCATCTGATCTAACTTCTGGAGGCAGTCAAAATGATCCTTAGAATTCTTCCCTACCTTATTCCTGTGCTGAGATACAGGCTGCTCCAACCTGCTGTAAAATGCTTGATTTCGAGAGTGAGCGAAACTAATGAAAACATTGTTGGGGTAAAACCTAAAGGGAAAGACCTAGCACCAAATCCAATTTGCCATCTGATCTAACTTCTGGAGGCAGTCAAAATGAGCCTTAGAATTCTTCCCTACCTTATTCCTGTGCTGAGATACAGGCTGCTCCAACCTGCTGTAAAATGCTTGATTTCGAGAGTGAGCGAAACTAATGAAAACATTGTTGGGGTAAAACCTAAAGGGAAAGACCTAGCACCAAATCCAATTTGCCATCTGATCTAACTTCTGGAGGCAGTCAAAATGATCCTTTGAATTCTTCCCTACTTTATTCCTGTGCTGAGATACAGGCTGCTCCAACCTGCTGTAAAATGCTTGATTTCGAGAGTGAGCGAAACTAATGAAAACATTGTTGGGGTAAAACCTAAAGGGAAAGACCTAGCACCAAATCCAATTTGCCATCTGATCTAACTTCTGGAGGCAGTCAAAATGAGCCTTAGAATTCTTCCCTACCTTATTCCTGTGCTGAGATACAGGCTGCTCCAACCTGCTGTAAAATGCTTGATTTCGAGAGTGAGCGAAACTAATGAAAACATTGTTGGGGTAAAACCTAAAGGGAAAGACCTAGCACCAAATCCAATTTGCCATCTGATCTAACTTCTGGAGGCAGTCAAAATGAGCCTTAGAATTCTTCCCTACCTTATTCCTGTGCTGAGATACAGGCTGCTCCAACCTGCTGTAAAATGCTTGATTTCGAGAGTGAGCGAAACTAATGAAAACATTGTTGGGGTAAAACCTAAAGGGAAAGACCTAGCACCAAATCCAATTTGCCATCTGATCTAACTTCTGGAGGCAGTCAAAATGATCCTTTGAATTCTTCCCTACTTTATTCCTGTGCTGAGATACAGGCTGCTCCAACCTGCTGTAAAATGCTTGATTTCGAGAGTGAGCGAAACTAATGAAAACATTGTTGGGGTAAAACCTAAAGGGAAAGACCTAGCACCAAATCCAATTTGCCATCTGATCTAACTTCTGGAGGCAGTCAAAATGAGCCTTAGAATTCTTCCCTACCTTATTCCTGTGCTGAGATACAGGCTGCTCCAACCTGCTGTAAAATGCTTGATTTCGAGAGTGAGCGAAACTAATGAAAACATTGTTGGGGTAAAACCTAAAGGGAAAGACCTAGCACCAAATCCAATTTGCCATCTGATCTAACTTCTGGAGGCAGTCAAAATGATCCTTAGAATTCTTCCCTGCCTTATTCCTGTGCTGAGATACAGGCTACTCCAACCTGCTGTAAAATGCTTGATTTCGAGAGTGAGCGAAACTAATGAAAACATTGTTGGGGTAAAACCTAAAGGGAAAGACCTAGCACCAAATCCAATTTGCCATCTGATCTAACTTCTGGAGGCAGTCAAAATGAGCCTTAGAATTCTTCCCTACCTTATTCCTGTGCTGAGATACAGGCTGCTCCAACCTGCTGTAAAATGCTTGATTTCGAGAGTGAGCGAAACTAATGAAACCATTGTTGGGGTAAAACCTAAAGGGAAAGACCTAGCACCAAATCCAATTTGCCATCTGATCTAACTTCTGGAGGCAGTCAAAATGAGCCTTAGAATTCTTCCCTACCTTATTCCTGTGCTGAGATACAGGCTGCTCCAACCTGCTGTAAAATGCTTGATTTCGAGAGTGAGCGAAACTAATGAAAACATTGTTGGGGTAAAACCTAAAGGGAAAGACCTAGCACCAAATCCAATTTGCCATCTGATCTAACTTCTGGAGGCAGTCAAAATGAGCCTTAGAATTCTTCCCTACCTTATTCCTGTGCTGAGATACAGGCTGCTCCAACCTGCTGTAAAATGCTTGATTTCGAGAGTGAGCGAAACTAATGAAAACATTGTTGGGGTAAAACCTAAAGGGAAAGACCTAGCACCAAATCCAATTTGCCATCTGATCTAACTTCTGGAGGCAGTCAAAATGAGCCTTAGAATTCTTCCCTACCTTATTCCTGTGCTGAGATACAGGCTGCTCCAACCTGCTGTAAAATGCTTGCTTTCGAGAGTGAGCGAAACTAATGAAAACATTGTTGGGGTAAAACCTAAAGGGAAAGACCTAGCACCAAATCCAATTTGCCATCTGATCTAACTTCTGGAGGCAGTCAAAATGAGCCTTAGAATTCTTCCCTACCTTATTCCTGTGCTGAGATACAGGCTGCTCCAACCTGCTGTAAAATGCTTGATTTCGAGAGTGAGCGAAACTAATGAAAACATTGTTGGGGTAAAACCTAAAGGGAAAGACCTAGCACCAAATCCAATTTGCCATCTGATCTAACTTCTGGAGGCAGTCAAAATGATCCTTAGAATTCTTCCCTACCTTATTCCTGTGCTGAGATACAGGCTGCTCCAACCTGCTGTAAAATGCTTGATTTCGAGAGTGAGCGAAACTAATGAAAACATTGTTGGGGTAAAACCTAAAGGGAAAGACCTAGCACCAAATCCAATTTGCCATCTGATCTAACTTCTGGAGGCAGTCAAAATGAGCCTTAGAATTCTTCCCTACCTTATTCCTGTGCTGAGATACAGGCTGCTCCAACCTGCTGTAAAATGCTTGATTTCGAGAGTGAGCGAAACTAATGAAAACATTGTTGGGGTAAAACCTAAAGGGAAAGACCTAGCACCAAATCCAATTTGCCATCTGATCTAACTTCTGGAGGCAGTCAAAATGAGCCTTAGAATTCTTCCCTACCTTATTCCTGTGCTGAGATACAGGCTGCTCCAACCTGCTGTAAAATGCTTGATTTCGAGAGTGAGCGAAACTAATGAAAACATTGTTGGGGTAAAACCTAAAGGGAAAGACCTAGCACCAAATCCAATTTGCCATCTGATCTAACTTCTGGAGGCAGTCAAAATGATCCTTAGAATTCTTCCCTACCTTATTCCTGTGCTGAGATACAGGCTGCTCCAACCTGCTGTAAAATGCTTGATTTCGAGAGTGAGCGAAACTAATGAAAACATTGTTGGGGTAAAACCTAAAGGGAAAGACCTAGCACCAAATCCAATTTGCCATCTGATCTAACTTCTGGAGGCAGTCAAAATGATCCTTTGAATTCTTCCCTACTTTATTCCTGTGCTGAGATACAGGCTGCTCCAACCTGCTGTAAAATGCTTGATTTCGAGAGTGAGCGAAACTAATGAAAACATTGTTGGGGTAAAACCTAAAGGGAAAGACCTAGCACCAAATCCAATTTGCCATCTGATCTAACTTCTGGAGGCAGTCAAAATGATCCTTAGAATTCTTCCCTACCTTATTCCTGTGCTGAGATACAGGCTGCTCCAACCTGCTGTAAAATGCTTGATTTCGAGAGTGAGCGAAACTAATGAAAACATTGTTGGGGTAAAACCTAAAGGGAAAGACCTAGCACCAAATCCAATTTGCCATCTGATCTAACTTCTGGAGGCAGTCAAAATGATCCTTAGAATTCTTCCCTACCTTATTCCTGTGCTGAGATACAGGCTGCTCCAACCTGCTGTAAAATGCTTGCTTTCGAGAGTGAGCGAAACTAATGAAAACATTGTTGGGGTAAAACCTAAAGGGAAAGACCTAGCACCAAATCCAATTTGCCATCTGATCTAACTTCTGGAGGCAGTCAAAATGAGCCTTAGAATTCTTCCCTACCTTATTCCTGTGCTGAGATACAGGCTGCTCCAACCTGCTGTAAAATGCTTGATTTCGAGAGTGAGCGAAACTAATGAAAACATTGTTGGGGTAAAACCTAAAGGGAAAGACCTAGCACCAAATCCAATTTGCCATCTGATCTAACTTCTGGAGGCAGTCAAAATGATCCTTAGAATTCTTCCCTACCTTATTCCTGTGCTGAGATACAGGCTGCTCCAACCTGCTGTAAAATGCTTGATTTCGAGAGTGAGCGAAACTAATGAAAACATTGTTGGGGTAAAACCTAAAGGGAAAGACCTAGCACCAAATCCAATTTGCCATCTGATCTAACTTCTGGAGGCAGTCAAAATGATCCTTAGAATTCTTCCCTACCTTATTCCTGTGCTGAGATACAGGCTGCTCCAACCTGCTGTAAAATGCTTGATTTCGAGAGTGAGCGAAACTAATGAAAACATTGTTGGGGTAAAACCTAAAGGGAAAGACCTAGCACCAAATCCAATTTGCCATCTGATCTAACTTCTGGAGGCAGTCAAAATGAGCCTTAGAATTCTTCCCTACCTTATTCCTGTGCTGAGATACAGGCTGCTCCAACCTGCTGTAAAATGCTTGATTTCGAGAGTGAGCGAAACTAATGAAACCATTGTTGGGGTAAAACCTAAAGGGAAAGACCTAGCACCAAATCCAATTTGCCATCTGATCTAACTTCTGGAGGCAGTCAAAATGAGCCTTAGAATTCTTCCCTACCTTATTCCTGTGCTGAGATACAGGCTGCTCCAACCTGCTGTAAAATGCTTGATTTCGAGAGTGAGCGAAACTAATGAAAACATTGTTGGGGTAAAACCTAAAGGGAAAGACCTAGCACCAAATCCAATTTGCCATCTGATCTAACTTCTGGAGGCAGTCAAAATGATCCTTAGAATTCTTCCCTACCTTATTCCTGTGCTGAGATACAGGCTGCTCCAACCTGCTGTAAAATGCTTGATTTCGAGAGTGAGCGAAACTAATGAAAACATTGTTGGGGTAAAACCTAAAGGGAAAGACCTAGCACCAAATCCAATTTGCCATCTGATCTAACTTCTGGAGGCAGTCAAAATGAGCCTTAGAATTCTTCCCTACCTTATTCCTGTGCTGAGATACAGGCTGCTCCAACTTGCTGTAAAATGCTTGATTTCGAGAGTGAGCGAAACTAATGAAAACATTGTTGGGGTAAAACCTAAAGGGAAAGACCTAGCACCAAATCCAATTTGCCATCTGATCTAACTTCTGGAGGCAGTCAAAATGATCCTTAGAATTCTTCCCTACCTTATTCCTGTGCTGAGATACAGGCTGCTCCAACCTGCTGTAAAATGCTTGATTTCGAGAGTGAGCGAAACTAATGAAAACATTGTTGGGGTAAAACCTAAAGGGAAAGACCTAGCACCAAATCCAATTTGCCATCTGATCTAACTTCTGGAGGCAGTCAAAATGAGCCTTAGAATTCTTCCCTACCTTATTCCTGTGCTGAGATACAGGCTGCTCCAACCTGCTGTAAAATGCTTGATTTCGAGAGTGAGCGAAACTAATGAAAACATTGTTGGGGTAAAACCTAAATGGAAAGACCTAGCACCAAATCCAATTTGCCATCTGATCTAACTTCTGGAGGCAGTCAAAATGATCCTTAGAATTCTTCCCTACCTTATTCCTGTGCTGAGATACAGGCTGCTCCAACCTGCTGTAAAATGCTTGATTTCGAGAGTGAGCGAAACTAATGAAAACATTGTTGGGGTAAAACCTAAAGGGAAAGACCTAGCACCAAATCCAATTTGCCATCTGATCTAACTTCTGGAGGCAGTCAAAATGAGCCTTAGAATTCTTCCCTACCTTATTCCTGTGCTGAGATACAGGCTGCTCCAACCTGCTGTAAAATGCTTGATTTCGAGAGTGAGCGAAACTAATGAAAACATTGTTGGGGTAAAACCTAAAGGGAAAGACCTAGCACCAAATCCAATTTGCCATCTGATCTAACTTCTGGAGGCAGTCAAAATGATCCTTAGAATTCTTCCCTACCTTATTCCTGTGCTGAGATACAGGCTGCTCCAACCTGCTGTAAAATGCTTGATTTCGAGAGTGAGCGAAACTAATGAAAACATTGTTGGGGTAAAACCTAAAGGGAAAGACCTAGCACCAAATCCAATTTGCCATCTGATCTAACTTCTGGAGGCAGTCAAAATGATCCTTAGAATTCTTCCCTACCTTATTCCTGTGCTGTGATACAGGCTGCTCCAACCTGCTGTAAAATGCTTGATTTCGAGAGTGAGCGAAACTAATGAAAACATTGTTGGGGTAAAACCTAAAGGGAAAGACCTAGCACCAAATCCAATTTGCCATCTGATCTAACTTCTGGAGGCAGTCAAAATGATCCTTAGAATTCTTCCCTACCTTATTCCTGTGCTGAGATACAGGCTGCTCCAACCTGCTGTAAAATGCTTGATTTCGAGAGTGAGCGAAACTAATGAAAACATTGTTGGGGTAAAACCTAAAGGGAAAGACCTAGCACCAAATCCAATTTGCCATCTGATCTAACTTCTGGAGGCAGTCAAAATGAGCCTTAGAATTCTTCCCTACCTTATTCCTGTGCTGAGATACAGGCTGCTCCAACCTGCTGTAAAATGCTTGATTTCGAGAGTGAGCGAAACTAATGAAAACATTGTTGGGGTAAAACCTAAAGGGAAAGACCTAGCACCAAATCCAATTTGCCATCTGATCTAACTTCTGGAGGCAGTCAAAATGAGCCTTAGAATTCTTCCCTACCTTATTCCTGTGCTGAGATACAGGCTGCTCCAACCTGCTGTAAAATGCTTGATTTCGAGAGTGAGCGAAACTAATGAAAACATTGTTGGGGTAAAACCTAAAAGGAAAGACCTAGCACCAAATCCAATTTGCCATCTGATCTAACTTCTGGAGGCAGTCAAAATGAGCCTTAGAATTCTTCCCTACCTTATTCCTGTGCTGAGATACAGGCTGCTCCAACCTGCTGTAAAATGCTTGATTTCGAGAGTGAGCGAAACTAATGAAAACATTGTTGGGGTAAAACCTAAAGGGAAAGACCTAGCACCAAATCCAATTTGCCATCTGATCTAACTTCTGGAGGCAGTCAAAATGATCCTTAGAATTCTTCCCTACCTTATTCCTGTGCTGAGATACAGGCTGCTCCAACCTGCTGTAAAATGCTTGATTTCGAGAGTGAGCGAAACTAATGAAAACATTGTTGGGGTAAAACCTAAAGGGAAAGACCTAGCACCAAATCCAATTTGCCATCTGATCTAACTTCTGGAGGCAGTCAAAATGATCCTTAGAATTCTTCCCTACCTTATTCCTGTGCTGAGATACAGGCTGCTCCAACCTGCTGTAAAATGCTTGATTTCGAGAGTGAGCGAAACTAATGAAAACATTGTTGGGGTAAAACCTAAAGGGAAAGACCTAGCACCAAATCCAATTTGCCATCTGATCTAACTTCTGGAGGCAGTCAAAATGAGCCTTAGAATTCTTCCCTACCTTATTCCTGTGCTGAGATACAGGCTGCTCCAACCTGCTGTAAAATGCTTGATTTCGAGAGTGAGCGAAACTAATGAAAACATTGTTGGGGTAAAACCTAAAGGGAAAGACCTAGCACCAAATCCAATTTGCCATCTGATCTAACTTCTGGAGGCAGTCAAAATGATCCTTAGAATTCTTCCCTACCTTATTCCTGTGCTGAGATACAGGCTGCTCCAACCTGCTGTAAAATGCTTGATTTCGAGAGTGAGCGAAACTAATGAAAACATTGTTGGGGTAAAACCTAAAGGGAAAGACCTAGCACCAAATCCAATTTGCCATCTGATCTAACTTCTGGAGGCAGTCAAAATGATCCTTAGAATTCTTCCCTACCTTATTCCTGTGCTGAGATACAGGCTGCTCCAACCTGCTGTAAAATGCTTGATTTCGAGAGTGAGCGAAACTAATGAAAACATTGTTGGGGTAAAACCTAAAGGGAAAGACCTAGCACCAAATCCAATTTGCCATCTGATCTAACTTCTGGAGGCAGTCAAAATGATCCTTAGAATTCTTCCCTACCTTATTCCTGTGCTGAGATACAGGCTGCTCCAACCTGCTGTAAAATGCTTGATTTCGAGAGTGAGCGAAACTAATGAAAACATTGTTGGGGTAAAACCTAAAGGGAAAGACCTAGCACCAAATCCAATTTGCCATCTGATCTAACTTCTGGAGGCAGTCAAAATGATCCTTAGAATTCTTCCCTACCTTATTCCTGTGCTGAGATACAGGCTGCTCCAACCTGCTGTAAAATGCTTGATTTCGAGAGTGAGCGAAACTAATGAAAACATTGTTGGGGTAAAACCTAAAGGGAAAGACCTAGCACCAAATCCAATTTGCCATCTGATCTAACTTCTGGAGGCAGTCAAAATGATCCTTAGAATTCTTCCCTACCTTATTCCTGTGCTGAGATACAGGCTGCTCCAACCTGCTGTAAAATGCTTGATTTCGAGAGTGAGCGAAACTAATGAAAACATTGTTGGGGTAAAACCTAAAGGGAAAGACCTAGCACCAAATCCAATTTGCCATCTGATCTAACTTCTGGAGGCAGTCAAAATGAGCCTTAGAATTCTTCCCTACCTTATTCCTGTGCTGAGATACAGGCTGCTCCAACCTGCTGTAAAATGCTTGATTTCGAGAGTGAGCGAAACTAATGAAAACATTGTTGGGGTAAAACCTAAAAGGAAAGACCTAGCACCAAATCCAATTTGCCATCTGATCTAACTTCTGGAGGCAGTCAAAATGAGCCTTAGAATTCTTCCCTACCTTATTCCTGTGCTGAGATACAGGCTGCTCCAACCTGCTGTAAAATGCTTGATTTCGAGAGTGAGCGAAACTAATGAAAACATTGTTGGGGTAAAACCTAAAGGGAAAGACCTAGCACCAAATCCAATTTGCCATCTGATCTAACTTCTGGAGGCAGTCAAAATGATCCTTAGAATTCTTCCCTACCTTATTCCTGTGCTGAGATACAGGCTGCTCCAACCTGCTGTAAAATGCTTGATTTCGAGAGTGAGCGAAACTAATGAAAACATTGTTGGGGTAAAACCTAAAGGGAAAGACCTAGCACCAAATCCAATTTGCCATCTGATCTAACTTCTGGAGGCAGTCAAAATGAGCCTTAGAATTCTTCCCTACCTTATTCCTGTGCTGAGATACAGGCTGCTCCAACCTGCTGTAAAATGCTTGATTTCGAGAGTGAGCGAAACTAATGAAAACATTGTTGGGGTAAAACCTAAAGGGAAAGACCTAGCACCAAATCCAATTTGCCATCTGATCTAACTTCTGGAGGCAGTCAAAATGAGCCTTAGAATTCTTCCCTACCTTATTCCTGTGCTGAGATACAGGCTGCTCCAACCTGCTGTAAAATGCTTGATTTCGAGAGTGAGCGAAACTAATGAAAACATTGTTGGGGTAAAACCTAAAGGGAAAGACCTAGCACCAAATCCAATTTGCCATCTGATCTAACTTCTGGAGGCAGTCAAAATGAGCCTTAGAATTCTTCCCTACCTTATTCCTGTGCTGAGATACAGGCTGCTCCAACCTGCTGTAAAATGCTTGATTTCGAGAGTGAGCGAAACTAATGAAAACATTGTTGGGGTAAAACCTAAAGGGAAAGACCTAGCACCAAATCCAATTTGCCATCTGATCTAACTTCTGGAGGCAGTCAAAATGAGCCTTAGAATTCTTCCCTACCTTATTCCTGTGCTGAGATACAGGCTGCTCCAACCTGCTGTAAAAATGCTTGATTTCGAGAGTGAGCGAAACTAATGAAAACCTTGTTGGGGTAAAACCTAAAGGGAAAGACCTAGCACCAAATCCAATTTGCCATCTGATCTAACTTCTGGAGGCAGTCAAAATGAGCCTTAGAATTCTTCCCTACCTTATTCCTGTGCTGAGATACAGGCTGCTCCAACCTGCTGTAAAATGCTTGATTTCGAGAGTGAGCGAAACTAATGAAAACATTGTTGGGGTAAAACCTAAAGGGAAAGACCTAGCACCAAATCCAATTTGCCATCTGATCTAACTTCTGGAGGCAGTCAAAATGAGCCTTAGAATTCTTCCCTACCTTATTCCTGTGCTGAGATACAGGCTGCTCCAACCTGCTGTAAAATGCTTGATTTCGAGAGTGAGCGAAACTAATGAAAACATTGTTGGGGTAAAACCTAAAGGGAAAGACCTAGCACCAAATCCAATTTGCCATCTGATCTAACTTCTGGAGGCAGTCAAAATGAGCCTTAGAATTCTTCCCTACCTTATTCCTGTGCTGAGATACAGGCTGCTCCAACCTGCTGTAAAATGCTTGATTTCGAGAGTGAGCGAAACTAATGAAACCATTGTTGGGGTAAAACCTAAAGGGAAAGACCTAGCACCAAATCCAATTTGCCATCTGATCTAACTTCTGGAGGCAGTCAAAATGAGCCTTAGAATTCTTCCCTACCTTATTCCTGTGCTGAGATACAGGCTGCTCCAACCTGCTGTAAAATGCTTGATTTCGAGAGTGAGCGAAACTAATGAAAACATTGTTGGGGTAAAACCTAAAGGGAAAGACCTAGCACCAAATCCAATTTGCCATCTGATCTAACTTCTGGAGGCAGTCAAAATGAGCCTTAGAATTCTTCCCTACCTTATTCCTGTGCTGAGATACAGGCTGCTCCAACCTGCTGTAAAATGCTTGATTTCGAGAGTGAGCGAAACTAATGAAAACATTGTTGGGGTAAAACCTAAAGGGAAAGACCTAGCACCAAATCCAATTTGCCATCTGATCTAACTTCTGGAGGCAGTCAAAATGAGCCTTAGAATTCTTCCCTACCTTATTCCTGTGCTGAGATACAGGCTGCTCCAACCTGCTGTAAAATGCTTGATTTCGAGAGTGAGCGAAACTAATGAAAACATTGTTGGGGTAAAACCTAAAGGGAAAGACCTAGCACCAAATCCAATTTGCCATCTGATCTAACTTCTGGAGGCAGTCAAAATGAGCCTTAGAATTCTTCCCTACCTTATTCCTGTGCTGAGATACAGGCTGCTCCAACCTGCTGTAAAATGCTTGATTTCGAGAGTGAGGAAACTAATGAAAACATTGTTGGGGTAAAACCTAAAGGGAAAGACCTAGCACCAAATCCAATTTGCCATCTGATCTAACTTCTGGAGGCAGTCAAAATGAGCCTTTGAATTCTTCCCTACCTTATTCCTGTGCTGAGATACAGGCTGCTCCAACCTGCTGTAAAATGCTTGATTTCGAGAGTGAGCGAAACTAATGAAAACATTGTTGGGGTAAAACCTAAAGGGAAAGACCTAGCACCAAATCCAATTTGCCATCTGATCTAACTTCTGGAGGCAGTCAAAATGAGCCTTAGAATTCTTCCCTACCTTATTCCTGTGCTGAGATACAGGCTGCTCCAACCTGCTGTAAAATGCTTGATTTCGAGAGTGAGCGAAACTAATGAAAACATTGTTGGGGTAAAACCTAAAGGGAAAGACCTAGCACCAAATCCAATTTGCCATCTGATCTAACTTCTGGAGGCAGTCAAAATGAGCCTTAGAATTCTTCCCTACCTTATTCCTGTGCTGAGATACAGGCTGCTCCAACCTGCTGTAAAATGCTTGATTTCGAGAGTGAGCGAAACTAATGAAAACATTGTTGGGGTAAAACCTAAAGGGAAAGACCTAGCACCAAATCCAATTTGCCATCTGATCTAACTTCTGGAGGCAGTCAAAATGAGCCTTAGAATTCTTCCCTACCTTATTCCTGTGCTGAGATACAGGCTGCTCCAACCTGCTGTAAAATGCTTGATTTCGAGAGTGAGCGAAACTAATGAAAACATTGTTGGGGTAAAACCTAAAGGGAAAGACCTAGCACCAAATCCAATTTGCCATCTGATCTAACTTCTGGAGGCAGTCAAAATGAGCCTTAGAATTCTTCCCTACCTTATTCCTGTGCTGAGATACAGGCTGCTCCAACCTGCTGTAAAATGCTTGATTTTGAGAGTGAGCGAAACTAATGAAAACATTGTTGGGGTAAAACCTAAAGGGAAAGACCTAGCACCAAATCCAATTTGCCATCTGATCTAACTTCTGGAGGCAGTCAAAATGATCCTTAGAATTCTTCCCTACCTTATTCCTGTGCTGAGATACAGGCTGCTCCAACCTGCTGTAAAATGCTTGATTTCGAGAGTGAGCGAAACTAATGAAAACATTGTTGGGGTAAAACCTAAAGGGAAAGACCTAGCACCAAATCCAATTTGCCATCTGATCTGACTTCTGGAGGCAGTCAAAATGATCCTTAGAATTCTTCCCTACCTTATTCCTGTGCTGAGATACAGGCTGCTCCAACCTGCTGTAAAATGCTTGATTCGAGAGTGAGCGAAACTAATGAAAACATTGTTGGGGTAAAACCTAAAGGGAAAGACCTAGCACCAAATCCAATTTGCCATCTGATCTAACTTCTGGAGGCAGTCAAAATGATCCTTAGAATTCTTCCCTACCTTATTCCTGTGCTGAGATACAGGCTGCTCCAACCTGCTGTAAAATGCTTGATTTCGAGAGTGAGCGAAACTAATGAAAACATTGTTGGGGTAAAACCTAAAGGGAAAGACCTAGCACCAAATCCAATTTGCCATCTGATCTAACTTCTGGAGGCAGTCAAAATGATCCTTAGAATTCTTCCCTACCTTATTCCTGTGCTGAGATACAGGCTGCTCCAACCTGCTGTAAAATGCTTGATTTCGAGAGTGAGCGAAACTAATGAAAACATTGTTGGGGTAAAACCTAAAGGGAAAGACCTAGCACCAAATCCAATTTGCCATCTGATCTGACTTCTGGAGGCAGTCAAAATGATCCTTAGAATTCTTCCCTACCTTATTCCTGTGCTGAGATACAGGCTGCTCCAACCTGCTGTAAAATGCTTGATTTCGAGAGTGAGCGAAACTAATGAAAACATTGTTGGGGTAAAACCTAAGGGAAAGACCTAGCACCAAATCCAATTTGCCATCTGATCTAACTTCTGGAGGCAGTCAAAATGAGCCTTAGAATTCTTCCCTACCTTATTCCTGTGCTGAGATACAGGCTGCTCCAACCTGCTGTAAAATGCTTGATTTCGAGAGTGAGCGAAACTAATGAAAACATTGTTGGGGTAAAACCTAAAGGGAAAGACCTAGCACCAAATCCAATTTGCCATCTGATCTAACTTCTGGAGGCAGTCAAAATGAGCCTTAGAATTCTTCCCTACCTTATTCCTGTGCTGAGATACAGGCTGCTCCAACCTGCTGAGATACAGGCTGCTCCAACCTGCTGTAAAATGCTTGATTTCGAGAGTGAGCGAAACTAATGAAAACATTGTTGGGGTAAAACCTAAAGGGAAAGACCTAGCACCAAATCCAATTTGCCATCTGATCTAACTTCTGGAGGCAGTCAAAATGATCCTTAGAATTCTTCCCTACCTTATTCCTGTGCTGAGATACAGGCTGCTCCAACCTGCTGTAAAATGCTTGATTTCGAGAGTGAGCGAAACTAATGAAAACATTGTTGGGGTAAAACCTAAAGGGAAAGACCTAGCACCAAATCCAATTTGCCATCTGATCTAACTTCTGGAGGCAGTCAAAATGAGCCTTAGAATTCTTCCCTACCTTATTCCTGTGCTGAGATACAGGCTGCTCCAACCTGCTGTAAAATGCTTGATTTCGAGAGTGAGCGAAACTAATGAAAACATTGTTGGGGTAAAACCTAAAGGGAAAGACCTAGCACCAAATCCAATTTGCCATCTGATCTAACTTCTGGAGGCAGTCAAAATGATCCTTAGAATTCTTCCCTACCTTATTCCTGTGCTGAGATACAGGCTGCTCCAACCTGCTGTAAAATGCTTGATTTCGAGAGTGAGCGAAACTAATGAAAACATTGTTGGGGTAAAACCTAAAGGGGAAAGACCTAGCACCAAATCCAATTTGCCATCTGATCTAACTTCTGGAGGCAGTCAAAATGATCCTTAGAATTCTTCCCTACCTTATTCCTGTGCTGAGATACAGGCTGCTCCAACCTGCTGTAAAATGCTTGATTTCGAGAGTGAGCGAAACTAATGAAAACATTGTTGGGGTAAAACCTAAAGGGAAAGACCTAGCACCAAATCCAATTTGCCATCTGATCTGACTTCTGGAGGCAGTCAAAATGATCCTTAGAATTCTTCCCTACCTTATTCCTGTGCTGAGATACAGGCTGCTCCAACCTGCTGTAAAATGCTTGATTTCGAGAGTGAGCGAAACTAATGAAAACATTGTTGGGGTAAAACCTAAAGGGAAAGACCTAGCACCAAATCCAATTTGCCATCTGATCTAACTTCTGGAGGCAGTCAAAATGAGCCTTAGAATTCTTCCCTACCTTATTCCTGTGCTGAGATACAGGCTGCTCCAACCTGCTGTAAAATGCTTGATTTCGAGAGTGAGCGAAACTAATGAAAACATTGTTGGGGTAAAACCTAAAGGGAAAGACCTAGCACCAAATCCAATTTGCCATCTGATCTAACTTCTGGAGGCAGTCAAAATGAGCCTTAGAATTCTTCCCTACCTTATTCCTGTGCTGAGATACAGGCTGCTCCAACCTGCTGTAAAATGCTTGATTTCGAGAGTGAGCGAAACTAATGAAAACATTGTTGGGGTAAAACCTAAAGGGAAAGACCTAGCACCAAATCCAATTTGCCATCTGATCTAACTTCTGGAGGCAGTCCAAAATGATCCTTAGAATTCTTCCCTACCTTATTCCTGTGCTGAGATACAGGCTGCTCCAACCTGCTGTAAAATGCTTGATTTCGAGAGTGAGCGAAACTAATGAAAACATTGTTGGGGTAAAACCTAAAGGGAAAGACCTAGCACCAAATCCAATTTGCCATCTGATCTAACTTCTGGAGGCAGTCAAAATGAGCCTTAGAATTCTTCCCTACCTTATTCCTGTGCTGAGATACAGGCTGCTCCAACCTGCTGTAAAATGCTTGATTTCGAGAGTGAGCGAAACTAATGAAAACATTGTTGGGGTAAAACCTAAAGGGAAAGACCTAGCACCAAATCCAATTTGCCATCTGATCTAACTTCTGGAGGCAGTCAAAATGAGCCTTAGAATTCTTCCCTACCTTATTCCTGTGCTGAGATACAGGCTGCTCCAACCTTGCTGTAAAATGCTTGATTTCGAGAGTGAGCGAAACTAATGAAAACATTGTTGGGGTAAAACCTAAAGGGAAAGACCTAGCACCAAATCCAATTTGCCATCTGATCTAACTTCTGGAGGCAGTCAAAATGATCCTTAGAATTCTTCCCTACCTTATTCCTGTGCTGAGATACAGGCTGCTCCAACCTGCTGTAAAATGCTTGATTTCGAGAGGTGAGCGAAACTAATGAAAACATTGTTGGGGTAAAACCTAAAGGGAAAGACCTAGCACCAAATCCAATTTGCCATCTGATCTAACTTCTGGAGGCAGTCAAAATGAGCCTTAGAATTCTTCCCTACCTTATTCCTGTGCTGAGATACAGGCTGCTCCAACCTGCTGTAAAATGCTTGATTTCGAGAGTGAGCGAAACTAATGAAAACATTGTTGGGGTAAAACCTAAAGGGAAAGACCTAGCACCAAATCCAATTTGCCATCTGATCTAACTTCTGGAGGCAGTCAAAATGAGCCTTAGAATTCTTCCCTACCTTATTCCTGTGCTGAGATACAGGCTGCTCCAACCTGCTGTAAAATGCTTGATTTCGAGAGTGAGCGAAACTAATGAAAACATTGTTGGGGTAAAACCTAAAGGGAAAGACCTAGCACCAAATCCAATTTGCCATCTGATCTAACTTCTGGAGGCAGTCAAAATGAGCCTTAGAATTCTTCCCTACCTTATTCCTGTGCTGAGATACAGGCTGCTCCAACCTGCTGTAAAATGCTTGATTTCGAGAGTGAGCGAAACTAATGAAAACATTGTTGGGGTAAAACCTAAAGGGAAAGACCTAGCACCAAATCCAATTTGCCATCTGATCTAACTTCTGGAGGCAGTCAAAATGAGCCTTAGAATTCTTCCCTACCTTATTCCTGTGCTGAGATACAGGCTGCTCCAACCTGCTGTAAAAATGCTTGATTTCGAGAGTGAGCGAAACTAATGAAAACATTGTTGGGGTAAAACCTAAAGGGAAAGACCTAGCACCAAATCCAATTTGCCATCTGATCTAACTTCTGGAGGCAGTCAAAATGAGCCTTAGAATTCTTCCCTACCTTATTCCTGTGCTGAGATACAGGCTGCTCCAACCTGCTGTAAAATGCTTGATTTCGAGAGTGAGCGAAACTAATGAAAACATTGTTGGGGTAAAACCTAAAGGGAAAGACCTAGCACCAAATCCAATTTGCCATCTGATCTAACTTCTGGAGGCAGTCAAAATGAGCCTTAGAATTCTTCCCTACCTTATTCCTGTGCTGAGATACAGGCTGCTCCAACCTGCTGTAAAATGCTTGATTTCGAGAGTGAGCGAAACTAATGAAAACATTGTTGGGGTAAAACCTAAAGGGAAAGACCTAGCACCAAATCCAATTTGCCATCTGATCTAACTTCTGGAGGCAGTCAAAATGATCCTTAGAATTCTTCCCTACCTTATTCCTGTGCTGAGATACAGGCTGCTCCAACCTGCTGTAAAATGCTTGATTTCGAGAGTGAGCGAAACTAATGAAAACATTGTTGGGGTAAAACCTAAAGGGAAAGACCTAGCACCAAATCCAATTTGCCATCTGATCTAACTTCTGGAGGCAGTCAAAATGAGCCTTAGAATTCTTCCCTACCTTATTCCTGTGCTGAGATACAGGCTGCTCCAACCTGCTGTAAAATGCTTGATTTTGAGAGTGAGCGAAACTAATGAAAACATTGTTGGGGTAAAACCTAAAGGGAAAGACCTAGCACCAAATCCAATTTGCCATCTGATCTAACTTCTGGAGGCAGTCAAAATGATCCTTAGAATTCTTCCCTACCTTATTCCTGTGCTGAGATACAGGCTGCTCCAACCTGCTGTAAAATGCTTGATTTCGAGAGTGAGCGAAACTAATGAAAACATTGTTGGGGTAAAACCTAAAGGGAAAGACCTAGCACCAAATCCAATTTGCCATCTGATCTGACTTCTGGAGGCAGTCAAAATGATCCTTAGAATTCTTCCCTACCTTATTCCTGTGCTGAGATACAGGCTGCTCCAACCTGCTGTAAAATGCTTGATTTCGAGAGTGAGCGAAACTAATGAAAACATTGTTGGGGTAAAACCTAAAGGGAAAGACCTAGCACCAAATCCAATTTGCCATCTGATCTAACTTCTGGAGGCAGTCAAAATGAGCCTTAGAATTCTTCCCTACCTTATTCCTGTGCTGAGATACAGGCTGCTCCAAACCTGCTGTAAAATGCTTGATTTCGAGAGTGAGCGAAACTAATGAAAACATTGTTGGGGTAAAACCTAAAGGGAAAGACCTAGCACCAAATCCAATTTGCCATCTGATCTAACTTCTGGAGGCAGTCAAAATGAGCCTTAGAATTCTTCCCTACCTTATTCCTGTGCTGAGATACAGGCTGCTCCAACCTGCTGTAAAATGCTTGATTTCGAGAGTGAGCGAAACTAATGAAAACATTGTTGGGGGTAAAACCTAAAGGGAAAGACCTAGCACCAAATCCAATTTGCCATCTGATCTAACTTCTGGAGGCAGTCAAAATGATCCTTAGAATTCTTCCCTACCTTATTCCTGTGCTGAGATACAGGCTGCTCCAACCTGCTGTAAAATGCTTGATTTCGAGAGTGAGCGAAACTAATGAAAACATTGTTGGGGTAAAACCTAAAGGGAAAGACCTAGCACCAAATCCAATTTGCCATCTGATCTAACTTCTGGAGGCAGTCAAAATGAGCCTTAGAATTCTTCCCTACCTTATTCCTGTGCTGAGATACAGGCTGCTCCAACCTGCTGTAAAATGCTTGATTTCGAGAGTGAGCGAAACTAATGAAAACATTGTTGGGGGTAAAACCTAAAGGGAAAGACCTAGCACCAAATCCAATTTGCCATCTGATCTAACTTCTGGAGGCAGTCAAAATGAGCCTTAGAATTCTTCCCTACCTTATTCCTGTGCTGAGATACAGGCTGCTCCAACCTGCTGTAAAATGCTTGATTTCGAGAGTGAGCGAAACTAATGAAAACATTGTTGGGGTAAAACCTAAAGGGAAAGACCTAGCACCAAATCCAATTTGCCATCTGATCTAACTTCTGGAGGCAGTCAAAATGATCCTTAGAATTCTTCCCTACCTTATTCCTGTGCTGAGATACAGGCTGCTCCAACCTGCTGTAAAATGCTTGATTTCGAGAGTGAGCGAAACTAATGAAAAACATTGTTGGGGTAAAACCTAAAGGGAAAGACCTAGCACCAAATCCAATTTGCCATCTGATCTAACTTCTGGAGGCAGTCAAAATGAGCCTTAGAATTCTTCCCTACCTTATTCCTGTGCTGAGATACAGGCTGCTCCAACCTGCTGTAAAATGCTTGATTTCGAGAGTGAGCGAAACTAATGAAAACATTGTTGGGGTAAAACCTAAAGGGA